>NW_021228610.1:0-403 GCF_002162155.2 Triticum dicoccoides | reverse complement strand
AAAAACCACAACGGTAGTTTGTCAAGTTGGTGTTGTTTTAACCTTCGCAAGGACCAGGCGTAGCCACACTCGATTCAGCTAAAGTGAGAGAGACAGACACCTGCCAGCCACCTTTAATCACGAGTGCTCGCAACGATGAAACCAGTCTCGCGTAAGCGTACGCGTAATGTCGGTCCGGGCCGCTTCATCTCACAATACCGCCGAACCAAAGTATGACATGCTGGTAAGCAGTATGACTTGTATCGCCCACAACTCACTTGTGTTCTACTCGTGCATATAACCTCAACGCATAAAACCTAGGCTGGGATGCCACTGTTGGGGAACGTAGTAATTTCAAAAAAATTCCTACGCACACGCAAGATCATGGTGATTGCATAGCAACGAGAGGGCAGAGTGTTGTCCA
>NW_021228609.1:0-1978 GCF_002162155.2 Triticum dicoccoides | reverse complement strand
TTTTTTCACAGATATTACAAGCAATTGTATTAAAATCTAATGTTATTGGGCCACATTGGGACGACCCATATAGGGGGAGTATCAGGCCCGGTCCTAGGGGTGTGCAACCTGTGCCCCCACACGGGGCCCCCAAGTTTTAGGGCCTCAAAATCTGTATGCGTTAGTATTAGTTTCATTAGCGATAGGATGATGGGCCTCATGTTCTGTCGTCGCTCTGGCCTGCTGTCCCGATCGCGACCCTCTTCTCTCCGCTTCTCACGCCTCTCAACTCATCAGCTAAGTCCTAGCGATCAATCGACATCGACGGATCAAGATTCACTCAGGAAAAAAAATAGCGATCGAAGCGTCTCTTCTCTCCCTTCGTTTCTTCGTGCAGGTCGAGCACACGACATGGCCTGCCGCACACTGTGCGGACGTGGCCAATTGTGCGAGTTAGAGAGATCTTATAGCTATGATGATAGGCAGCGACAATTTGCTGCAGAGGTACATCAAGTGTACATACCTGGAATACCACGCCGCACGTGTTCCCGTACGGCCCGTGGGTGCGAAGGTTGGTGACGAAGTTGAGCGACCTGATGACGACGTTGCCGTTGAAGTGGCTGTAGTGGCCTTCCACACTCGTCAGGTATTCGTCCCGCTGCAGACGAAACTGCATGCACACGTGAAACAAGTGGCTTGTGAACTCATCCACAACATGCACACATGGAGACTAATGATTAGTTAGGCAACTAATACAATGGCGGTGGACTACCCGTTGTTAGTTAGAGTAATTGGCACCGTGGTCATGCCGCCTTTCCATCCCCTGAGTGAGCCGTCCCCTGGATATATCGTCCCCAGAGCTCGGTCTCCTCCTGGTCTTTCCACATGTACGTTACGCGAATGGCGTGAACGGCGCGGCAGTGGCGGACGGCGACCTGGACAATGTGTGTCACCTCGCCCACCATGCCTATCCTTTCTGGCGTTGCCGCCGGCGCCGCCGCAAGGGCCCATCCTCACAACCTCTCCGGCCTGCATCTCATCTCACACCAGAAACATGCAATCATCAATCAACCAACATAGCTAGCTAGCGAGACAGATCGAATCGGAGATCTCTTGCCACTGCGGACGGATACGTCCACCTCGCGCAACTTGCCAGGCCTCCCTCAATCCACCTTCTTGTCCAACTCTCTTCTGGCTCCGCGGGCTCCAGCTCCTGTGACCTATCCTGCCATTCGCCACAACCGCGATCCACCTCTGCGGCCATCGTCTTCTCCAACTATTGCTCCGTCGCCGTCGCCCAGCCCCAAGCGCCCAAAGTCCTAAGTCGCACGCGCACCCCGCACGCGGATGAACGACCCCCTCTAGTATATATAGATAGAAGAGATGGTCTTGCTCTTTGATAAAGAAGGCATGGATGGCATGGCAAAGAGAACGAGGATGGCGTGGAACGCTGACATGGCGCATTAATTCCAGACCCCTGCTGGACAGCCGCCGGTGGGCATCCCTAGTAGGTGACGCCTATCCGTTTCGTCCGCTTGTTTCCAGCTAAGGGAATGACTACGTGTTCATGGTGGCACACGCTTCTAACAACTTAAGAACCAATGATGTATCAAACCTTCCAAGTCAATTATCTATTTATTCTGGTTCCTCGGAGGATGATGTAAAACAAAGATTGTTCTGGATTTTTTTTTCATTTATTATGTATATATGTTTCTAATAATGTTCAAGCCTTCTTTGATGTTGATGTTGATGTTGATGGGCATCAGCAGTCTCTTTTTCTCTTATATGCTTGCTGGCGTTTACATGGGGGCATTGATTGATCTGCTAACATACACATGGACGATGATCCTCAACAAGTCCTCCCTTTAGATCATCATAAACCTTGATAGATAGACAGAGTGATACATTTGGTCCGATCGCATCTGTCAATGACATACCATACCAACTTGGCATGGCGCACAACAATTCTCATCGACCTTTTACATACATACATTTCCTC
>NW_021228608.1:0-856 GCF_002162155.2 Triticum dicoccoides | reverse complement strand
CTAAGTAGCTCTTGACAGCAAGATATAAGTGAAGATCACAACGGCAGTGAAGATAATGATGAAAAACAACTGCCAAGCAGGATATACAACAACTCTCTCTCCAACTTTCCTCTTGAAAAGTTTGAGACAATTTTCTGATAAATTCTTTCAAAGAATGCTACTAACTCAAGCTTTCCAATGCAAAAAGAATCACTCAATTCCGAGTTGATATGAGGAGTCAAAGAATTCTAAAACTGGCCTGAAAAATTGGAACAAGTTGTGTTCACGAACTTCGGAGGGCAAAAAGACCTATTTAGAAGCCGATTTTGAGGTGTCAAATATTGAACTAGCTTCTGCAACTATTTAGATGCGGCTCGTTGCTAGCTTCAATTTGAGTACTCACGGAGCCAAAACGGACTTCGTATGAGGAAGATACACCTGTTTTACTGAACAGTGCGCAAAACAGATTCCAATCCGAATTCAGGTACGAGATTGATTCTTTATAGATCCAATTTTTTTTTCTTCTCTCTTTTTTTCTCACGCTTTTTTTTCTTTTTCTTCTCTCTCTTTTTCTTTTTTTTCCTTTTTTCTCTTTTTTTTTCTCTATCTTTTTTTTTCAAGACAAACTAGATAAGATGCAGATTGGATCAGGCGAAGATGTGAATGACCTCAACTATGATTATGACAATGAACAGTGCGTAGCACGTGGTGGAAATTAATAGATGGGATGGTGGACAGCGGAAGGGATAATGATGCAGCGGCGGCGTGACTAATGTGAACAGAACTCGAAACTCTAAAGGAACTAGACGCTAAGACCAGCAACTTACACGACGATGCAACCGATAATTCAACTATGCAAGCAATGAATAGAAAATTG
>NW_021228607.1:0-1377 GCF_002162155.2 Triticum dicoccoides | reverse complement strand
TCTCTAAAATGTCTTATATTTTTTTTACAGTGGGGGTATTTTATAATTATATTAATAATCACATGCATTTTTTAGTCCTTATATTTGTAATCCAAATTATTATTTCATACAACTAAATCTGATTAAATATATATTACAACCAATGCATAGTGTATCATCTAGTATAGGATAACATTGTAGCCAAGTTGGGCTACGAATTTGGCCCATTAACACTATCAACACATAATTAGTCGCTTTGTTTCTGGAGTTACATATTTAGTTTGGTTCTGAAATTTATGACATGACTAGCAAAAGAGCCCGTGCGTTGCAACGGGAGAAAAAAATAACACACACTCTTAACCCAATAACCATAATATGTTCATGCACTTTATTTTAGCGAGGCATCATTTTTATGTTGCCGCTTATCCTCCTTCTCACCCTCAGTGGCCTCAGTGTTCACACAAACCAAAGTGTGTTTGAATGTTGTTTTTCCCCTGCCAGTTTTTTCAGAGGTGCTCATGTGTGGTTAATCGATGTTTTCTTTCGTCTCTTTATGATTTTAGTGGTTGTTTATTTGCAATCCAGATCGTCATGGTACGAAAGAAAAACGGACGTGCCCTATAGGTTACAAGTTCGCTTTTAAAATAATATTTTAAAATATTTTAATAGGTAAAATAACATCATATTCAAATTCTACATATTTTTCTATTCAAATTTCATATATAACATGTTAAAATCGGAGTTACGGTTTAATAGATATGGATAATTAAGAAAAATATTTGTTTGACTTAAATATCTTCCAAAATAATATTTAAAAAATATTTAACAAACAAAATAACATCATATTCATATTCTACATATTTTTCTAATCAATTTTCATATATAACATGTTAAAATCGGAGTTACGGTTTAAAAGATATGAATAATTTAGAAAAACATTTGTTTGACTTATATATGATCGGCGGGTGAATTATCTAATGCGTCAGGGGGTTCCGTAAAAATGTAAAATAACGGTTCGGTTATGACTTAAATGTGTACTGCGGGTTAATTCATAAAAAATGCAGGGGGTTTTCTGCAAAAGTGCATGACGGACGACGGAAACCCAATTTGCTTTATTATTAGGTAGAGATTGGCTAAAGTAAGGTTTAGTGTTGATAGTTATTATTGGCCATTAAATCCCCCAAATAATACAGGTGACCAGATAGTACTCGATAGTTGGGGGTATAGGATATGTTCCACCTCCATCGGCCACCTATTATTCCACCTATCATCCCATAGCCTAGTCTTAATCGCTAGTATGCATGATGCTAGCGGAGCACAAGAAATTTTCTCTTTCTTTTTTTCTCTCAAGCACGCACAAGCGTGCATATCATATATTATAGAAGAGAGGGTAAAAAA
>NW_021228606.1:0-814 GCF_002162155.2 Triticum dicoccoides | reverse complement strand
TTCTGGCTATCCTATTTTTAGGTGTTTCTGAGTGTTTTGAGACAGGTGCCATTATAGGAAGTTTTTTTTGACCCGTTTCCAGTTTTTGGGTCCGGGCAGTCGAAAAAAAAATTGGTCGACAAAAAATTTCGTGCACATCCTGTCAGTTTGACCTAGGAAGAGTTTTGAGACACTCGCCATTATAGTGATTTTTCGCAAAAAAAAAGCAGCGCAAAAAAAAGAGCGAATTTTTTTTCAGAGTGTGCTTTTCCCTTGTTTACGTGCCACGCCGTGATTTTGTTGGTGTTCTAGGCTCGCGTCTCTAGCACAGTCTAGCCTAGGACCAGCACAGTACCGTCGTTGAGCGTTTATTCAACTTTGCATCTCTGAATTGATTATTGCTGACCTTTTTGCTACCATACTATAAGCCTTCCCAGCTCCACATACATCTACGTCGTGTGTTTGACTCTCCCTGGTAATCGCTCTATCCAAGCTTTGAGAGTTTTTGACTACAACGGTTGCCGATCACCGCCTGCTGCTGGGTAAGAACTGGTAAGAATTTGAGATTTGCTTGACGGATTTGTGATACACCACCACCACTTCTTAGTAGTCTGTAGGATCATATTCTTATGTGTTTCTATTGCTGCTAACCATGCCAGGATCACAAGCCAACGAGATTGACTGGGAGAACTTATCGAACAAGGAGCTTCATGATAAGTTTCAGCAAATGATGACTGAACAGGTGCAAGATGTGCTGAACAATTTTGAAGAGGCCATGGAGAAGATTACTGGCCTTGAGAAGACGTTCGAAACAAAGCTCGATAACAGATTTAAT
>NW_021228605.1:0-397 GCF_002162155.2 Triticum dicoccoides | reverse complement strand
AGATTTCAACAAGTGACTAGACTACACCGTGTGCACTACCCCCTCCCTTTCGGTTTATAGGGCTCAGATCAGAAATCTCATGAACCAGGGCATTTTGCGACTGGAGGAATGTACTGTATCTCGTACTTTACAAAACTACCCTAATTAAACTCATGCATTAATTACGTAGTTCTCTCATTTTCCTCTCCGCCTTGGTCGCGGTGCACAATATTGAGCACTCCTATATGACTAGCTGCTCTATTTACATGCGGGACATTTCAAAGCATCCGGTCCCGCGTGCCATCCACCAAATCACATTGTGGTGCTACAGTCGAGACTCACCTGTCACCCCGGTGTGGCTGTCATGACCCGTCATATCACAAAACCCACACCTTTACCAGAAGTGGTAAGGTGGCCT
>NW_021228604.1:0-2292 GCF_002162155.2 Triticum dicoccoides | reverse complement strand
AGCACCGATCCATCGCAGCCCTGCACGTTATTAACACGTGCATGCATGCATTCATCATCAATCAAATGAGCCAGACTAAGGGCAATATCAATGCATTGAAAAGGAGTATATCATATGCATTTTCAGTGGATTGTATAATTTCATGTGTTTTTGTGTGAGAAATTTTTTTGGCTTGATTTTAGTGCTAAGAGTCTTTTTCCTCTTATAAATAAAGGGTGACATCAGATACTTGAATACATGTATGATACTCATGTATGATATTAGCCCTGTAATGCATAGCATCATATAGTAGTGTCATACTCGCACTTTTTTTGTTAGGGGACACATCTTATTTATTTGTTTGTAGAACTCCAATACAAATATGTGTACACGATTGACTTGTCATTGAAATACCTAGATATGGATGTAATTTGTATTGCTTTATGTGTTTTTTGTTCTTTCATGGTATTTGATGAATAGATTGAAAGTTTTCTCACAGAAAAATATCTATAGTTTTACGTGCTATGATACCATAACATAGTGTATGATACCATTCTCATCTCTCAATTCCATAAAAAAAAAGGACGCGTCAAGCCAGCGCACAGCCGCCTGGGATGCTTAGCGAGCGGCCCGTCACTTTAGGTAATTTCTTGTCTCCCCTTTTAATTAAAATAGTCATCTAGTAGTCCATTTTCCTGCTACGTATTAAATGCCATCATATGCATCTCCTCCTGTGCATGCATGTGTTTATTCGCATTTATTTTGTGATTTTAAAATTTTAAAAAGGCATAACTTTCAATCCTCGTGTCGAAATTCAGATCTGTTTTCACCGTTGAAACCCTCGCAACGTGCTCTTCAAAAGTAGATTCCACATGGGGATGTTTCGACGATCTAGTCTTCCTATCAAATAAACATCAATATGTGTGCAACTAGACTACATGCCGTGCCAACCGAGCATATGTGTGTGCCAATAGTCCTTCTGCCAACTAAACATTAATGTGTGTGCAACTAGACTATATTGCCGCACCAACTAAGCTTATATGTGTGCCAATAGTCCTGCCAACTAAACATCAATGTGTGCAACTAGACTGTATTGCCACGCCAACTGAGCATATATATGTAACTAGTAGATAGTTGGCCGGGGTAGTAGGCTTGCAATCCACTACTAGATAGTTGGCCGGGGTAGTAGACTAGTTGCACATCAAGTTGTTATGGTTGATAGGTTGCAACCTCATATGAAGTTAGATCATATAGCTTCAAAGTTGGTTTTAAAAAAAGTTGCATCATGTAGTACTAAAGTTGCACAATGCAGTATTTTAATTGCACCATATAACACTAAAATTGGCATCAAAAAAATTTCGTTGAAACATACCCATGCGGGATCTAGTTTCCAAAATCTCGTCGCGATTTATCCAACGATGAAAACGGATCTGAATTCTGGCGTGGTTTAAAATATATGACTTTTTAAAAATTTAAAAGGCCAAATAAATGTGCGTGAATCTGTTTTTCAGACTAGTCGGTACGCATTTAATGTTAACAAAAAACATCCACTAGCTGATAAAAAAAGACACACATGTGAGTAATAAGCCGGCCACTCGTTCCTAAAAAAAATGCACATGCACTTTGAAGATTTCAGGTAAAAAAAACCCTTCAAAATCAAATGATGGCAACTTACATTAACCCAGCAGTCGTGGAACACCAGCCGGATGAGGGCGGCGCCAACGCCAGGGTTGCTCTTGATGGCATTCTCTACTTCTGTCCTCACGGTGCCCTCCACGTCCACATCGGCGGCCGTTGTGCCTCCGGCAGAACAGGCCAGCAACAGGCACAGAGACAACAAGGCGGCGCCGGTATTAACCTTGGCCATCTTAATTTGATGCCTCTGCTAGCTAGTTTGCTAAGATAAACTGCTGCTGTGGTCTGTGTGCTTAGGTAGCTTAAGGTGGAGGGGTATATATAGGATCACAGCGCACCAACGATCATGGATAATATATCTCCTATGCTTAGCTTGCATCCATGTGCAACGGTTACGTTAGCAGCCGCTGCCATGTTGGAGGAAACTAACTGAGTCGAATATATATCTGCGTTGCCTATTAGAGTACTACTATGTGATATTTATACAACTGGAGGAGGCATTGGGCTAGTTAGGTATCACAACTTGTCTGACTCTGACATATCCAAACTTAGTTTAGGTCATCATACATACACAGACGATTTTATTATTTAAAAGGTTTACAACACTTTTTTGTTGGCTACAAAACCATATATTTTTTGGTCTCCGTAAAATTAGGAATTTATTTATCAATGAAAAAG
>NW_021228603.1:0-532 GCF_002162155.2 Triticum dicoccoides | reverse complement strand
TGGTCTCAACGGTGCCATGAGGAGTGAGCGGGGCTGCGGTGAGCTGCCTTGCATAATTGGTCATGTGGCTTGGGCGAGGACGGTTAGCATGTTGCCGAAGATGCTTTTTGGGGCAGGATGCAGTGATGATGGATTTGGTGAGTTCCGGGGAACGGTTAGCCCGACCTAGGTCAATGCAGGTGTCGACGGAGTCCTAGGACGTCGTTCCCTCCTTGGAGTCGTCGTCATGGAGCCCCTTCGCCACCTTTGTCGATTCTGTCTTGGGCTCTCGAGGTGAAAACACAAGTTTCATCCTTGGTCAGAGCGGGAGTCTGCGGCGTACTAGTCGCTTCCCTCTTGGGGGAGACAACTTGGACGTCTGGTCCTTCTTCAAATTGTGATGGCTTGGATGGCTTTGTAGGTTTATCGTCGGCCAGGCATGTGAGGATCCTTGGGGCTTCGGTGTGCGTGGCCTCAGGGCCTGCAGGGAAGTCAGACTAGCGGCTTTAGAGAGCATCTCTGTGATATGGAGTGTCTGGTTAAGTTGTGTGGG
>NW_021228602.1:0-1228 GCF_002162155.2 Triticum dicoccoides | reverse complement strand
AGGGTCACTATGGTTGGTGATAAACGATTTTACGAGCATCAAAGTTTGTCCTACAATATATCTATATGGTATCTAGCTTAGCAAATTTTCATATTTTTGATAAAATGGAATTCCTTTTACTCGCAAAAAAAGGAATTGACCTTTAATTAGTGTTTAGAGAATTCACTAAAAGTTGTTATAGGATTTATAATCGACTTAAATGAGATTTTCCATTTTATGCTCTTCAATTCATATTTCATATATATGGAGCCGCTCGCCACGGCAGCCGCTGGAGCCGGAGCCGCCCGCCCCGCAACACCGCCACGGAGTTGAGATCGTATGGTGATGTACTGGTGGCCCTGGAGACATACAAGATCGATGAGGTAACATGTCGTTCAAGTTTCACTACGACAATTTGATTGATCTAGGCTATGACTGTGTTCAAAGGTCGTGAATCTGGTAATGTCGTATGCATGCATGTGCGTTAACTATTTTTGTTGGGTATCTTCAGAGATGCTCAGAACATCCATACATATGTACGATGACTATGCCGCAGAGGACGATGAGCATGAGGAGAAGCTGAAGAAGGAAACGTTTGTGTTGTTCTTCTTAGCTACTTGCATGAGCTCTCACCTTTTTGATTCATAGAATGATGAACTGACCACGATGATCTCACGCTGCTTTGATTTGTAGATTGCCGACTTCCCCACATATTATGGTTCGTAGTTGCTGAATCACCCTTTTTGTTGCTTGCGCCTTAATTCGGTAATCCATCTACTAGCCTTTTGTTGAACAACACAAGTGAAATGTATGCAAGTACACAATTTATTTTAGGTTTGAAAGGCACTTAAGAGTTAAGACACTAGCTATAAACCTACCAACAAGGGGAATGTCTATGTGTCTGTGTGCAGTGTCCTTCTAATCGGTGGGGGTTATAAAGTGTGGCTGTGGGCACTTAATTAAGCATAATCCTGTTGTGGTAGAGGAGGAACCGGGTTTACCTCCAATGGAGAGAAGCATTGCTAGCTAATTTTGCCTCTTTATCAAGTGGGTTATTGTATTGGGAGCTGCCAGTGCTTATTGTGGTGTCATATACCAAAATTTCTTTTTAGTTCATCAGTTCAGTCCAATCTTGCAGAACAAAAACAAATAAAGTGCATAGAAATATTGAATTTGATAGAATTTATATGATGTTTCAAGGAACCGCGTGCTGCACTCTATGTTGTCATGTTGAATGGAAGCAACAACG
>NW_021228601.1:0-3906 GCF_002162155.2 Triticum dicoccoides | reverse complement strand
CACTGGTCGGATGTGATCCGAGTTATATTCGGATTGTGGCCGAGTAGACTTGTGGGCTTTAGGGTGCGTGCGAGGCCCAAGTGTTGATTCCGCGACGGACGCCTATATAAGGTAGAGGTGCGGCACACTCATGCGATTGATTGCTTCGGTGCTGTCACTAGGGTTTGCATGTGTTGCGAATAGCCACGTCCACTCGTCGCCAACTGTGTGATCGGACCTAGCAGTCTGCCGCACGGTGTTCCTCCTGCACACGTGGATACCGTTAGAGGCGGTGCACTTGCGCCGCTCTGGTGAAATTGTACGTGGGATCGGACTACCGGCTATTAGAGGGAGATCATACGAGGAGGAGACGATACACGTGGACGTGCTGCCCCAACTCTTCTTCCACTGCACGACACTGTGCGTCTAGTGGTAACGAACTGTGATCCATCTCCCGTCGCATGTTCCTGTTGTTCTGTGCATTGGAAAATTTAATTTGTAGTCGACGCAGCCTACCGTAGAACCCAACAGTGGTATCCGAACCTCTACTACAAGATTTGGATTCAGATCGTATACATACTACATATGTGGAGGCATCAGATGAGATCTGTTGTCCTTGATGAGATCGGCTACTTGCATGGTTGATGAGATCAATTGCACATGGAGATTGCACAGGCTATGTTTTCTGATGATCGGAGTCGATGAGGTCGTGACACGATCTACCCCTACCGGTCGGTCATCCGCCATCGGGGTTAAAAGTGAAACGTAAACGTTGGGCACTACCCGCACCCGCGAGGGGCGCTACCCCTTTGAACCCTGCCCGCTAACCGGCTAGCGGGACCGCCGTGTGCGTAGCGCCGTGTATTTCGTACCCGACACACAAACTGGTAGAATGCGATTCTTTGCATAACTTTGTTTTGCAGGTTTAATATGAATAGTATGGCTCATGTGTATGTGATGCATGTGTGTAAATTATACGTGGCCTGCGTGTCATGTTTGTCAGCCGGCAGGAGCCAAAGTGTTGTCATTATATTGTATAACGACCCGTGTGCCGACTTGTGACTCTATGTAAAGTTCATTACTAGTTCTAGTAGTTGAATTATAGAGATCAGGTTGGTGGCTTGGTGTCCTGGCGTGACAAACCAGATGGAGTTCCTAGATGGTTATCGGAGTCAGAGCCGACCTGGAAGAACGTCCATGAAGGAGCCATACTATTTCACAATATGTGTTTGTTTATGATTGTTATGCTTCTTTGTTTTCTATTCATGTTAGAATGGTAGAATGATCCCTCATGAATACCAAGCGAATTTCCATCCCCGATGTTGCACCCTCGCACGTCAAGTACGTCTAGTAGTGGGCTCATAAAATTGGTGTGCTGCTGGGTGTCCTTGAACTGAAGGGTTCATGTCGGACATGTACATGCACTGCGTCAGGCTAACTTGACAAGGCTATCAAAACGGTTTTGGGCCTTGTGACAAAGAAGGTTGGGAGCTGGGGTATGAGATACCTTCCCGACCTACAAGAGTCGTATAGAGATACAATTAGCAAGGAGTTGCTTACCGGATAGGTATGTTGGCTAGCAGTGATGCTAAAGCTCACTAGTCGCATGCGCTAGTCGGATCCTGTATCACTGAGAGTTTGCGGAGGGATGCTGACTTCAGTGGGAGTATTTCTGTTTAGACTTTAATTACTCTACATAAACACATTTCTTAGTGATTGCATATTTTCTGTTGTAGATCAATGGCACCACCTTCTCAACCCAACTTTGCATTGAAATCAATTCTGGAAAAGGATAAACTGAATGGAACAAACTTTACCACCTGGTATAGAAATCAGAGAATTGCTCTCAAGCACGATAAAAAGGAACATGTTCTAGAGGATCCACTTCCAGAGGAACCTGCCGATAATGCTAATGCCACAACTAAGAATGCCTACCAGAAACTCGTTGATGTATCAATGTAAGCTATCTGATGCTGGCTTGTATGGAGCCCTATTAGCAACAACATTTCGAAAATGTTGAGGCTTACGATATGATCGAGAGTCTCAAGAGCATGTTTCAGACACAGGCTAGGACTGAAAGGTTCAACGTCTGGTGATCCTTGATGGATTGCAAGATGAAGGACTGAGCCCACATGTGATCAAGATGATCGGATATGTGCAAGCTTTGGATTGGTTGGGCTTCCCGCTCTTGGATGAGCTTGCTACAGATGCAGTTTTGGGTTCTCTTCCGCCCAGCTATGGGACGTTCATCTCGAACTATCGTATGCATAGCATGGATAAGAAGCTCACTGAATTGCATGGGATGCTCAAAGTGGCAGAGCAGGATATTAAGAAAGGCACGCATCAAGTGTTGATGGTGCAGAAATCGGCTAAGTTCAAGAAGAGTTGGTCCAAGAAAAAGGATAAGGCAAAGGGCATGGAGACGGTAATCTTTGCCGCTGCGCCAAAGTCTGGACCGGACTCGAAGACCATTTGCTATCACTGCAAGGAGACCGGTCATTGGAAGAGGAACTGTAGCAAGTGGCTTGCAAAACATGGCAAGAAGCCCGGAAATGCTTCTTCGGGCAAAGGTACACTTGTTGCATATGTTATAGACATTTACCTTGCTGACATACCTAGTAGCTCTTGGGTATTTGATACCGGATCGGTTGTTCATATTTGCAAATCGATGCAGGGGCTGGTAAGAACTAGGCGTGTGGCACAAGCGGAGATTGACATCAGGGTCGGCAACAAAGCAAGAGTTGCGGCGTTGGAGGTCGGCACGATGCAGCTCCAGCTTCCTTCCGGATTCATTATGGAATTGAATAATTGTTATTACATTCCTGCACTTAGTCGGAACATTATTTCTGCCTCATGTTTGATGTGTCAAGGTTATGAATTCAATTTAAAGGACAATGGTTGTTCAATATTTTTGAATCGTATGTTCCACGGCTATGCGCCCATTGTTGATGGGCTATTCATATTGAATCTAGAACAGGAACCGGTCTAGAACGTGAATGTCTAGAGGCATAATCCTAATGAGATAAATCTGACATACTTCTAGCATTGCCGGCTTGGACACATTAGTTTGAAACACATGAAGAAGCTCCATGATGATGGGCTCCTAACTTCGTCCGACTTCGGGTCATTCGAGACATGCGAATCATGCTTGCTTGGCAAGATGACTAAGTCTCCTTTCGCAAAGAGTTGCGAGAGGCCGTCCGAGTTGTTGGAACTTATACATAGTGATGTGTGTGGTCCAATGAGCACAACTGCCAGAGGTGGCTATCAGTACTTCGTGACTTTTACCGACGACTTGAGTAGATATGGATATATCTATTTGATGAGGCACAAGTCCGAAACTTTTGAAAAGTTCAAAGAGTTTCAGAACGAGGTTGAGAATCAGCTCGGCAATACTATATAGCTTCTGCACCTCAGCTCACACCTCCGGGTATGCCACAGAGAAACGACGTGTCGGAATGGAGGAATAGGACCTTGTTGTACATGGTCCGGTCTATGATGAGCAAATCGGATTTACCCTTGTCATTCTGGGGATACGCTCTAGAAACTACAGATTTCACACTTAACATGGTACCATCAAAATCCGTAGACAAGACACCACATGAGATGTGGACCGGGAAGAGTCCCAATTTGTCTTTTCTAAAGATTTGGCGTTGTGAAGCATTTGTCAAGAGACTTATGTCAGACAAGCTTACACCCAAGTCGGATAAATGCATATTCGTGGGATATCCGAGGGAAACAATGGGATATAGCTTCTACAACCGTGAAGAGAACAAAGTGTTTGTTGCTCGGAACGGGGTTTTCCTTGAGAAAGAGTTTCCCAGTCGGGAGGCCAGTGGGAGGATGGTCCGACTCAAAGAAATTCGAGGACCACTCAGGGATGCCTCGACTAGTGATGAGATCATACCAGAGTCAGTCAAGGAATCC
>NW_021228600.1:0-11572 GCF_002162155.2 Triticum dicoccoides | reverse complement strand
CCTTTATTTTTATTTATTTTGTGTCAAATTTTAACCATACATTTTTTGACTATTAAAATATTAATGCATGTCACAAAAAATTGTGTTGTTGGACTCGTATTTTAATGCACTACTCCCTCTGTTCCTAAATATTTGTCTTTCTAGAGATTTCAACAAGTAACTACCTACAGAGCAAAATAAATGAATCTACACTCTAAAATATGTCTATATACATCCGTATGTGGTAATCCATTTTTGAATCTCTAAAAAGACAAATATTTAGGAACGGAGGGAGTACTTTTTAATGATATTAGTTTTTTTACATATAACTTATATTTTGGTATTGAAACCAAAGGTCAAATATAACACATGATACAAGGTAGACTAGTAAACCATGACGGAGGTAGTAAAATTTAAAATTTACAGCTATCAATAGGCAGACACTGCCTCGTAGATCCAACATCAATAACCCACCAGAGTCGCTGCTTCGGAGCCAAGAGCTAGAGAAACCTTATTCGTCGCTATCATCGCCACTGCTGGAGCGCAAGTCATGGACAATCAATCAAAGATCATAACTAAGAAAACCTAGATGATTGGACGGACACACGACAAGATCCCCGGGGTTCTCCTTCTTCCCGCCGATGACGGACCAACCGGCGGAGAAGACGGAACCCCGGTGATGCGGGTTGCCTCTTTGTTCTCTAGTCAAGTCGTGGCGGCTAGGTTGGGGATGTCTATTCATTTTCAATTTTTTTGTTTATAATTATTCATGTATTTTGAGTAAACTATGTTCATGTGTTTTTTTAAATATGTTCATATATTTTCTCACATGCTTAAAACATGTACGTGACAATTTTGAAAAATGTTACTGAAAATGTCAAAAAAAATCATGCATTTTTTCATTTTTAATGAAAATGTTCGTGGTATTTTATAAATATCCACATGTTTCAAAATTGTTCATGAAATTTTTTCCAAAAACTGTTCATGAAAATGTTTTTAAAAATTGCATAATTTTTTTAACAAAACTGTTCACGACGTACAAAAAATTTCACTCCTTTTACAGAAACATCATGAAATTTTCAAATGGGGGTGAAGAAAAATAGAAAAAAGAAACCGGAAGAAAATATAAAAATTAAGAAAAAAACACACTAAAAATAAGGCGAAATGAAAACAAATACAGAAATCCACAAAACAAATGGACGAAAAATGGTTTCCCATTTCAAAATAGTGTCATAACCATAGAAAATACCGATGTCCCAAGAAACAAATCGAAGAAACTGCTCCATCCTTTCTATTAGGCCGCGATCCATGTAGGGAGCGCCTCGATGAAAGCGGGAGCAACTAGTTGGCGAGCGCTCCTTCGGGAGCCTCGCAACGATCACTTGCGGGTGGGCTGAGAGTGCGCCACTTGGCGCGCTCTCAGCCACCGCCACGTGTCATGCTCTGAGCACTCCCGTTGGATTTTATTTTTTATTTTATTTTTCCGCACGATTTTTCAGCTTTCAACATTATTTTGTCGTTTTTTTCTAGTTTTTGGTTTTTCACCGATCTTCCTTAGCTTTTGGATAAAAGAAGTCTTCCTTAGTTATTGGTTTTTCACGAGTTTTTTTTGCTTCCGTGAAAGGCACGATTTTGCTTTTGCGAGAGGCATGACCATGCCTCTCGAAAACGGAAAAAAGAACGTGCTTTTTTTTTTCGTGAGAGGCATGGTTTTGCTTTTGCGAGAGGCACGGTCATGCCTCTTGGAAATTTAAAAGAAAATGAGTTTTGTGTTTTTTTCTTCCGCGAGAGGCACGGTTGTGCTTTTGCGAGAGGCATGGCCGTGCCTCTCGAAAACGGAAAAAGAATGTGTTTTATGTTTTTTACTTCCACGAGAGGCGTGGGTGTGCTTTCGCGAGAGGCACGGCCGTGCCTCTCGGAAACGAAAAAAACGCGTATTTTTTTGCTTCCGCGAGAGGCACGGTTGTGCTTTTGCGAGAGGCGGCCGTGCCTCTTTCGGAAAGGAAAAAAATCGTGCTTCCGATTCGGGTTTTTCGTCCTTTTTTGTGAAAAAGAAGTTCATCAAAACATATCAACATGGGATTAATTTTGAAAATCTCGATGCGAGATATCCAACGGTGTAACGGTTCGAGTTTTGAACACATGATTTAAGAGATATAATATTTTGAATAAACAGATCTACGAAAAAGGAAAAGCACTCAGGGACAAGTGGCGCAACTTGAAAGATGAAAGTGATCTTTGTAAGGAGTACTCCTCAATTAATGATTTTAGAGGAAAGCTAAGTGCTACTCAAGTAAGAGACAAATAACATTTGCGATGCTTAGGCGGACCCTAGAGGTAATCCACGGGCCTATATATGTTTTTCAGAGTTATATGAAGATTCTAAAAGGTTCTTCACCCAAGACTTTTTTCTTTCTTTGGTTTTAACTGAGGGAAATACTTATCTCTACTGTACTGCATCATCCTCTCCTCTTTGAGGAAATCCCAACGCGGCTAACAAGTAGCAGATGGCACACTACCCGATGAAATCCTCCACGGCACGCTTCACACCCGGTCAGGCGAACAGCTTGCGGACGCAGTGGTAGTTGGCCGTGGCGGCTAGGTTGGGGATGTCTATTCATTTTTTAATTTTTTTGTTTATAATTATTCATGTATTTTCAGTAAACTATGTTCATGTGTTTTTTTAAGTATGTTCATATATTTTCTCACACGCTTAAAACATGTTCGTCACAATTTTGAAAAATGTTATTGAAAATGTCAAACAAAATTCATGCATTTTTTTCATTTTTAACGAATTTGTTGGTGGTATTTTATAAATATCCACATGTTTCAAAATTGTTCATGAAATTTTTTCCAAAAACTGTTCATGAAAATGTTTTTAAAAATTGCATAATTTTTTTAACAAAACTGTTCATGGCGTACAAAAAATTTCACTCCTTTTACAGAAACATCATGAAATTTTCAAATGGGGGTGAAGAAAAATAGAAAAAAGAAATCGGAAGAAAATATAAAAATTAAGAAAAAACACACACTAAAAATAAGGCGAAATGAAAACAAATACAGAAATCCACAAAACAAATGGACGAAAAATGGTTTCCCATTTCAAAATAGTGTCATAACCATAGAAAATACCGATGTCCCAAGAAACAAATCGAAGAAACCGCTCCATCCTTTCTATTAGGCCGCGATCCACGTAGGGAGCGCGTCGATGAAAGCGGGAGCAACTAGTTGACGAGCGCTCCTTTGGGAGCCTCGCAACGATCACTTGCGGGTGGGCTGAGAGTGCGCCAACCGCCACGTGTCATGCTCTGAGCACTCCCTTTGGATTTTATTTATTTTATTTTATTTTTTCGCACGCTTTTTCAGCTTTCAACATTGTTTTGTCGGTTTTTTCTAGTTTTTGGTTTTTCACTGGTCTTTCTTAGCTTTTGGATAAAAACAGTCTTCCTTAGTTATTGGTTTTTCACGAGCTTTTTTTGCTTCCGCGAGAGGCACGGTTTTGCTTTTGCGAGAGGCATGACCATGCCTCTCGAAAACAGAAAAAAGAACGTGTTTTCTTCTTTTTTTCCTTCCGCGAGAGGCACGGTTTTGCTTTGCGAGAGGCACGGTCATGCCACTTGGAAATTGAAAAGAAAATGAGTTTTGTGTTTTTTTCTTCCGCGAGAGGCACGGTTGTGCTTTTGCGAGAGGCATGGCCGTGCCTCTCGAAAACGGAAAAAGAATGTGTTTTATGCTTTTCTCCTTCCGGGAGAGGCGTGGGTGTGCTCTCGCGAGAGGCACGGCCGTGCCTCTCGGAAACGGAAAAAACGTGTTTTTTTTGCTTCCGCAAGAGGCACCGTTTTGCTTCCGCGAGAGGCACGGCCGTGCCTCTTTCGGAAAGGAAAAAAACCATGCTTCTGATTCGGTTTTTTCATCCGTTTTTTTTTTGTGAAAAAGAAGTTCATCAAAACATATCAACATGGGATTAATTTTGAAAATCTCAATGCGAGATATCCAACGGTGTAACAGTTCGAGTTTTGGACACACGATTTAAGAGATATAACATTTTGAATAAACGAATCTATGAAAAAGGAAAAACACTCAGGGACAAGTGGCGCAACTTGAAAGGTGGAAGTGATCTTTGTAAGGAGTACTCCTCAATTAGCGATTTCAGACGAAAGCGCTAAGTGCTACTCAAATAAGTGACAAATAACATTTGCGATGCTTAGGCGGACCCTAGAGGTAATCCACGGGCCTATATATGTTTTTCAGGGTTGTATGAAGATTCTAAAAGGTTCTTCACCCAAGACTCTTTTCTTTGTTTGCTGTACCATTTTTATAGATTTCCTTTTGTGGTTTTAATTATTTTCTTACTTCCTTTTTTTTCCTTTTTATGAATATTTTTAAATGGTTTTTTTCAATTTTGTTAACCCTTTGTTTGCTAGTTTTCAGAAATCCATAAAGATTTTTGAAATTTTGAGTATAATTTAAATTCATGACTTTTAAAGAAAAGTAATGGTTTTTTTTAATTAATATTTTAATAAATCGTGGTTTTCGGAAATGTAATGAACCTTTTAAAAAAATTGAACATTTGTTTCCAAAGTTTTGAACATTTTAAGATTTCACATTTTCTTAAAATTCATGAATAATTTTTAATTTGTGATATTTGTAAAAAAATCATGAAATTTCTAAATATTGTTTGGGATATTTTTTAAATCTCCAATCAAAACGAAGTGAAATAGTAATATTTTTCAAGGAGAATATGAAAAACCAGCTCAACAAGGTAATGATAACCAGCTCAACAAGGAGATGCCCTTACTATTTCTGCACTTGTGTCTAAACACTTTTGGGTTTTGTTATTTTCTCTCCTCTATAATGATATCATGCACATCTCTTGCATGATTCAAAAAATAAACTAATTTTATTTAACTTAATTCTACGTACGTAGTACAACATTCTTCCCTTCGTCTCTTAATATAAGAACATTTTTGACACAAATATAGTTAAAAAATGCACTTATATTTTGAGACGGATTGAGTAGGATATTATTGTTTGCAGCGTAGGTCCATGTGTGCATCAAACATTTCACATGCCTTAGAGCATCTATAATCGTACTTGGCAAATCCGACCATAATACGTCCACGGACGCGCCCCCAGCCGCTTCCGGATGGCCCCTCATATTTTTCCCCGACATCCACATATGTCAAATCCAGGCTCTTAAATCCATACAAATCCGTGCACATTGATCATGCATGCCAATGTCGAACCTAAATAAATCATGTTAGTATGAAGCATAGATAGTGTTTACATAAAATTTATTTGAAGTGTCAAATTCAAGCATTAGCTCCTTGGTTGCCATTGTGGATCCACATGTGCTCCACAAGTTCATTCAGTAGCTGCGGGTGCACCTGATGATCTCGAAGATTCTGATGCATCTGCCGAAAGTTCATAAGTTGAGCCACATCTTTATCTTTCAGGATTTCAACTTGTTCGTCAGGTGCTTCAAAATCATAGGTTTGGGCTACACCGTCACCCTCATCCTCGACAATCATATTGTGCAGAATAACACAACATGGCATCAGCTGCCATAATGTGTCAGATTCCCACATCACTGTAGCGCTCCGCAAAATTCTCTTCAAGCACAACAAATGTCCTCTCTAGATCCTTCCTAGCCGCTTCATGCATTGATGCAAAGTGGCTCTGTTTTTTTCACGCGGTTCGGATATGGTCTTCACAAATGCCGCCCATTGCGGATACATACCATCGGCAAGATAGTATCCAATGTTGTACTCTCAGCCCATGACGGTGTAGTTGCACGACGGTGATTCCCCATTGCAAAGACTCCCGAACACCGGAGATCGTTGAAGCACGTTGATGTTGTTGCGAGAATACGGTATTCCAAAAAAAGCATGCCAAATCCATAAGTCATGTGATGTCATCGTTTCTAGTATGATGGTGGCCTCTCTGTTTTGACATTTGTACATTTGCCACAAACCTTTGGGGCATTTATTTCATTGCCAATGCATGCAATCAATTGATCCGAGCATTCCTGGAAACCCCATTGCCTCTTTACTAGAGAACAACTTCTCCATGTCCTGTAGATTTGGTTCTTTGAGATACTCAGGTCCAAACACCTCCACATGGCGCAGGCAAACTTGACAGTAGTCTTCAAGCATGTCCTCTCCCCCATCCTGGTCATCTCACCAACGACATCTGCAGCAGTACCAATTGCAAGCATCCTCAGAGCAGCTGCGCACTTCTGCTTGGGAGAGAAGGAGAGTTGTCTGCAACAATTCCTTACGAGCTTGAAGTAGTCGTCATGTGCCTCCTCTCCCTCCACATTGAGCAAAAACAATGTGGCGACGAAACCATGGATCATCCGAGAAAGCAGGATTGGAAGCAATGTAGTCCCTGTATAGTAGATTTCCTCCGGGCTCCATATTCTGGTTGATCACTCTTCTCCCATTGATTGCGCTCTTGAAGTTGAGTATATGCTCCACTTGGTGGTCCATTTCCTGTTGCATGCTCATGAGCATAATGATTTCCATTTCTTCATCCGAATCCGAGGAATCGAAGAACTCGTCTTGAATTATTTGGTCAACCTCCATCGGTCCATACTCCTCGTTCAACGAATCATCAGAATCCATCATTTTCCCTAATAAAATTTCAAAAATTCTGGTCAAACAATGTGTCGAACACATCAAGCGCAAGGCGAAGGCAGAGAGTTGCCGGACGTACCGCAGTGGCATCCGCGTTGGAGACGACGTCCCTCGTGGCGAGGACGGGAGAAAGGACTGCTTTGCTAGAGCTGTCGGCGCAGAGCCTAGGAATGGCTGCGGAGCGCCTGCGGCGGCGAAGCTGTGAGCCAGACGGCGCGAAGGAGGAAGAAGAGTGGAGAGATCAAATGGACTCGACAGCTCGGGGGGTGAATTTGGGGCAATCTGAGGTGGAGTCAGGCTGTCGGGTCCGACGTGACGTGCCTTCCTGGATGCGCCAAGGTACCCTCATATCTGCCTCATATTCAAGCTGGATATAAGAGGTGCCGGTCAGCCCGAATTGTTTGACAGCTGTTTGAGGGGCTGTTTAGGTCAAAAAATTGTGACCGGATAGTGACCGGGCGGTCCGTCTACGTGTATCATACGGTTTTGAGGCTGGATGCTCTATAACCGGCTGACAGACGGAGATTCCCAAGCGAGCCGGCGTCTTTGTAAATTTGATAGGCATGCCTTCAGAGCATCTCCAGTCACGCCCGCAACAGGCCCCCTAGGCGAATTTTTTAGCGCCGGCGCCGTAAAAGCCGCCCAGCCACACCCCTAGGACGCCGTAATCGGCAGGCTCGGCCAGTTTTTTGGCCTGCCAATCCCAGGCGGAACCCAGTGCATTGGGGTGGGGGGCACCTGGGGGCTCCGGCGAAAGGGGAAAACGCGACTGCTCCACTTCTGTCAAGAGAAAACGCAACTTCTACGTCAAGATTCGCCCCCCACATGCCCCCCTGCCGCCTAGCCAATCCTGGCGCTAACCACCCCCACTCCCCCAACGTCGCTAGATAGGTCATCCACCTGCCGGAAGAAGAGAGAGGCATCCTGTACCTTGTCTTTGGGCGAGGTTTCCGGCACTCTGGTCGTGCAGGGCGGGATACCGGCTGCTGCGCCCCTACCACGCCCTCTAGGTGCTCAGCAATTTGTCTGCCGCTCGGTGATGGACTCAGATGATGAGGAGGCGCTTGTGGCGCTGCTAGAGGAGGAATCTGAAGCCGACGTCCAGGACGAAAAGCATCTCATGGTCCTCGCCGTCTTGGCAACCCTGCTCGGCAGCAATGCAAAGCCTCGGCGAGGTGGCTCGCCGTCGGGCCGGATGAAGGGAAACTGGAAGGCTATTGCTTGCTATACTCCGACTACTTCGCGGACACTCAACTTCACGATGACAAAGTATTTCACTGCCGGTATCAGATGAGCCGAAAGCTCTTTCTCAGGATTGTGAATTCCATCAGGGAGTTCGACAGCTACTTCAAGTGTAAGAAGGATTGCACCGGTATACTTGGAGTCAACTCACTCCAGAAGTGCACGACAGCTTTGAGGATGCTTGCATACGGAGCTCCCGGTGATTCACTAGACGACTATGGGCTCATGGCCGAGTCCACGACCAGTGAGTGTTTTTACAAGTTCTGCAGGGCAGTTGTGGCAGTGTTTTGACCGCAATACTTACGATCACCCAATGGTGAAGACACTGCTAGGATCGTAGCACATAATGCAGCAAGTGGATTTCCAGGGATGCTTCGAAGCATCGACTCCATGCATTGAAATGGAAAAACTGTCCATTTGCTTGGCAACGGATGTACAAATGCGCCAAAGGCGATTGCAATGTGGTAGTTGAGGCAGTGGCCACACACGACTTCTGGATTTGGCACTCCTTTGGTATGTCAGTAACTCATAATGACAACAATGTACTGTAGTGCTCCCCTATTTTTGCTAAGCTTGTTTAAGGTCATGCTACTCTGGTGAAGTTCGAGGTCAATGGGCGGCACTACAACAAGGGATACTATCTATCAGATGGCATCTATTCGAGATGGTCCACAATTGTGAAGACTATCTCAAACCTTGTGCTAGGAAGCAAGAACTCCCACTTTGCGAAGGTTCAGGAGGCTTGCAGGAAGGATGTTGAGCGGGCATTGGTGTGCTCCAATCTCGATTTGCTATTGTCCAGTACCCCGCTCAGACCTGGTTGAAAGATTAAATATGGGAGATCATGACTTGCTGTGTTCTCTATCCCAAATTGATCATCAGATACCGGCAACCTGAACGGCCTTCCTCAATATGCGTCATGAGATCCGAGACCCATTGGTGCATCAACAACTAAAGCAGGATCTGATGGAGCACCTATGGAGGCTCAAGGGCAACGCCAAGCTCGTCGTGTGATGAAATAGGAGTTTTTATTTGTTGAACATAATTTGTATTGAACTATTTGATTTCTATTGATTTTCTGTGATGAACTATGTGATAAAAAATAGCATTATGTTGAATTTGTGCCGAAGCACGCTGAATACGGGTCGAAGTAGGTCAATTTGCGTCAGTAGTGAGCCAATTTGGGTAAAAAAGCAGGAAAAAAACATGGGTCAGTTTGCGCCAAAAGTGGACCGAAATCGGTGTGTGGAGGCGACCTGGGGCGGCGGCTGGAAACCAGATCGCCCCCAAGCCAATATTTCGATCGGCGCGCCCCCAGGGCGGCGCTATTTCTAGCGAGCCCCTGGAAGGCCGAACGAGTGAAGATCGTCTCAGGTGAAGCGCAACCAAGGCGTTCGGCCCAGTGGAGGCATCGCCGGCTCGGCCACCGGTAAACTAGAGAACGCGCGTCCTCCACCAGCAATTTGACATATTGAACTGTTGGAGATGCCTTCAGATCTACTACTTTGTATCATAATATACGTCGTTTTAGCAGTTGATATGGTACGGAGGGAGTTGATCATTTGGCCCGATGCCCCTCCTGGTGCCACCCACCCACCGCCCTGATTACCTTTGATTCCAAACAAACACAAGGCCCGCATATGCACTCGAGGTAACATGCATGGGAGAACGGGCGACCACGAGCGCATCAGTCTTCTGCGAGTATAGTAATAATAAAGCAAGGTTGGAGAGATTCCGGTTCCAAACTGGCCGGCGACCTAGCATCTTCCTTTCATTTTCGGTCGTCGCCGCTGGTATCGCGTGCTTTCAGGCGTACCGCTCACGTCAGGGCGTCGCCTGGTGCTGCTTCGCTCCGGCTGGGCAACTTCCCACTAGACTGTGGATCTGGTTTCAGAGTGCAAGCCAGCAAGACGATGAAATGCATTGCACGCGTGCTCATCTTTTGATCCGACCGATCGGAGGCTTGCTTTTGTGCGTGTCTCTAGTGGCTTTTTGGCGGAGCAAATTAGTAATGATCTATTCACTTGTGTAAGACCATCTATAGTCGGGCGTCTCAAATCCATCTCATACCCTCGGCCGGCTGCCTGACCACTATCCGGTTACAAAAATTTGATCCAGCCGAGCGCCTCAAACCGGGTTCAAACGCCTGGGCTGACCGGCACACCTCATATCTAGTCTAAATATGGGTCGAATATGGGGCGTTTGGTCACGCTCACCACGTTGGACCCGACAGCCCGACCCGTCGTAAATTGCACCAAATCCATCCAAAAATACGCCCGGATCCATTTGCTATTTCCTCTCTTCTTCCTCCTTCGCGCCGTCCGGCTCTCAGCTCCGCGCCGCGCATGCTCCGCAACCGTTCCTAGCCTTTATGTCGGCTGCTCCGCAAGAGCAGTCTTCTTTCGCTTCATCGCCGTGGGGGACGTCATCTACGGCCTGGACGCCACCGTGGTACGTCCGGCCACTCTCAGGTTCCGCCTTGCTCTTGATGTTGTTTGACACATTGTTTGACCTGATTTTCTTGAAATTTTGTTAGGCGATGGTTGTCGATGCTTTGTCGGACGAGGAGTATGGGCCGACGGAGCTTGATCAAATTATTCAAGATGAGTTCTTCGATTCCTCGGATTCAGACGAAGAAATGCATATAATTATGCTCACGAGCATGCAAGAGGAAATGGATTGCCGAGTGGAGCATATTCTCAACTTCATGGGCGCAATCAATGGGAGAAGAGTGATCAACCGGGATAGAACGCCCGGAGCAAAGCTAATGTACAGGGACTAGTTTGCTCTCAGTCCTACTTTCTTGGATGATCCATTGTTTCGTCACCGTTTTGGCATACGGAAACCATCGTTTTTGCGCACTGTGGAGGGAGTGGAGGCACACGAGGACTACTTCATTTCACAATGTATTGTCGTGGACAACTCTCTTTCTCTCCCAAGCAGAAGTGGACAGCTGCTCTGAGGATGCTTGCACTCTTGGTACTGCTGCAGATACTGTTGTTGAGATGGTTAGGATGGGGGAGAGCACAAGCTTGAATACTACTGTCAAGTTTGCCCACTCCGTGGGGAGGTGTTTGGACATGAGTATCTTAGAGAACCAAATGTGCAGTATACAGAGAAGTTGTTCGCTATTCGAGAGGCAAGGGGGTTTTAGGAATGCTCTGATCAATTGATTGCTTGCGTTGAAAATGGAAGAACTTCCCAATGGTTTGCGGGGAATGTATCAAGGTCACACTAGAGAGGCTACCATCATACTAGAAGAGGTGGCATCACATGACTTATGGATTTGGCATGCTTTTTTTTGGAATGTCGGGTTCTCACGATGATATCAAACGTGCTCAATTGCATCTGCTCTGGCCCGTGCAGCGGCAACGGAACCATCACTTGCATTGGTAACAGACTGTACTGCAATTCACACTGCATATACCAAAGTCCTTAAAAAAATGACATCTCCACCGTCTTGGTAAGCATTGGACAGCTTAGCTGCTTCGTTTTTTTGTCTTTCCATATTATTTCACATGATTCACTGTGTTGATCTAACTGTCTGTGTATGTCTTCTTGTTTGCAAATAGAAAATTCCAAGAGCAATGAGGGAGTCGTCCAATAATCCGGGTGATTGTGGCGAAGTTCTCTAACCATGCGCAGCCATGGTGTGAATGAACATGTGCAATGTATATGAAAGAAGTTCGTTAGTATATTTAAAAAATGATTGA
>NW_021228599.1:0-707 GCF_002162155.2 Triticum dicoccoides | reverse complement strand
CTTAAGACGGAAGGCATGAGGAATATTTCCTTTACAAGGAAACAAGACCCGTACTTGTGTCCGACTTGTAATAGAGAATAAGTTAGTTCTAATCTTACTAGGACTGTACATGTAAGCCGCCTCTCCAAACTTATATAAGGAGGGGCAGTGCTCCCCAAAGAGGGACAAGCAAGAAGAAACAATCTCTAAGGCTAGACACAGAAAGAGCCGGTTTTCCGGTGACCCCCTCATGATCATAATGAGACCTAGCCACAAACAACATATAGGGTTATTACCAGATGATGTTTCCCGGGGCCCGAAGCTGTCTAAATTCTTATCTTGTGTGTTGATCTGCCGCGCGTCTCTCGATTCCGACCAACCCCTTCAAGCTACCACATAGATGCGGTGGCCTCGCGACTAAGTCCTCACACTAGGACATCTGCCGTGACAATTCCACGACAGTTGGCGCCCACCGTGGGGCTTGCGCACGGTGGTGTTGAGTTCTTGGAGGGATCTTTTTTAGGGTTCGAGAAGTTTGCAAATTTCCGCATAAAGAAAGCCGGTTTGAGTAGCGCGAGCAAGGTTGAGGCGAGAGTTCGGGTTATGCGTCTGTATGCCGCCGTAAGTCGCCAAGATAATGGAAGTTTTCATTGCAGATTCGACCCAAAAGCCGCTACTCGTATCTAGGACAGAGGCTGAGGCATCTATCCAAGTCGTCGAATCCAAGA
>NW_021228598.1:0-1526 GCF_002162155.2 Triticum dicoccoides | reverse complement strand
GTGGAAGCCACGCTGCTTCTCCGCTGAGATGGCGGGGTAGCTTCAGGGGAAGCTTCGGCAGGTCGTTTGCTGCAATCTGCTGCTTCTCGTACCTCTTCTCATTCCTCTAGCCCCATTACCCTTTCATGCAGCGCCTGCAGTTGGCCCTGCTCCAGTTTCTTCCTCCTCTCGTGGGTTTTGTAACCCCCTGCGTCCGGAAAACCAACCTTCCACGGAATGGAGCCTGGCGTGCCTCTTGTCCGTCTAAGATGCTCAGGATTCCCAAGGGCCATTGTGAGCTCGTCCTTCTCCCTGTTTGGAATGAACGTCCCTCGCTGCGCTGCATCGATATATGTCGAAGGTTCTTGACTGGTATTTGCAGTTGCTCGTCCGTCCAATGGCACTTCCCTGTTATAGGGTCAAAGGTTCCGCCAGCCCCGAAGAACCAAGTCCGGCAACGGTCTTTCCAGTACATTGTCTCTAGTTCGATCCCTTTTTCAAGCAGATCATGCTCAACCTTGGACCACTTAGGCCGGGCTTTGAGGTAGCCACCTGACCCCGTGCGATGGTGAAGCTTCTTCTTCGCAGCATTTTTCTTGTTTGTCGCCGACATCTTCTTACTCTTTTCCGATGTCTTGTGGGCCACAAATGCGGGCCAGTGATCTTTGATCTTCTCATATTTGCCGATGAATTCTGGTGTCTTTTTTTTTTGACAAACTGGTTCAGCTCTTTCCTCCACCTCCTCATTAGGGTTGCCATCTTCTTAAGATCACAAGACTTGATTAATTTCTCTTTAACTAGCTTCTCCGGATCCTCCTCTGGCTGTAGGGTGAAATTTGTCTTCAGCTGAGTCCAAAGATCTTCTTTCTGCATATCATTGACATAAGACACCTCAGGGTCTTCCTCCTTAGGCTTATACCATTGCTAGATGCTGATCGGGATCTTGTCCCTAACAAGAACCCCGCACTGAGCAGAAAATGCCTTCCTTGTCCGGATGGGTTCAATCGGTTCGCTATCGGGCGCGATTTCTATGATCTCAAACTTTTCATCCGAGTTCAACTTTTTCTTCGGGCCTCGTCTCCTTACCGAAGTTGTGCTCGACCCGGAGGGCTAGAAATTATAAGGAAGAAAGACGAGAGTAATTAATATGTGTACATATACCAAAACAATGGAGGCATCAATTAACTAGTCAACACGGGCTTAATTAATATATATATACCTGGCCGGACTCCGTTCGGTCACCGGAGCAATCAGCACGGTCTCCTTCTTGTACCTCCATTGTCTCATTGGAGCCATCATGAACATAGTCCTCTTCTTGTACCGGCATTAATGGGCCGAAGCCATCATGAACATAGCCATGTTCTTCACCCAGTCCTTCCAGCTGACCATCGGTGTCGAGGAGAAATGACGCAACTTCATCACTTCCATTTGCAATTATGTCCCCCAACATCACTTCTGTTTCTTCGTCTCGGGAGTGCTCCATAGTTTCTGCAAATATTTACAACATGTGAATTATTATTCAAACATGGTACAGATGGATATATATA
>NW_021228597.1:0-603 GCF_002162155.2 Triticum dicoccoides | reverse complement strand
ACTAGTGCTAAAACAAGAAACAAAAAGATTCAATTGCAAGATCTAAAGATATACCTTCACTTACCTAGCCTCCCCGGCAACGGCGCCAGAAAAGAGCTTGATGTCTACTACACAACCTTCTTCTTGTAGATGTTGTTGGGCCTGCAAGTGCAAAGGTTTGTAGGACAGTAGCAAATTTCCCTCAAGTGGATGACCTAAGACTTATCAATCCGTAGGAGGCGTAGGATGAAGATGGTCTCTCTCAAACAATTCTACAACCAAATAACAAAGAGTCTCTTGTGTCCACAACACACCCAATACAATGGTAAATTGTATAGGTGCACTAGTCCGGCGAAGAGATGGTGATACAAGTGCAAAATAGATAGTAGATATAGGTTTTTGTAATCTGAAATAATGAAAACAGCAAGGTAACAAGCAGTAAAAGTGAGCGTAAACGGTATTGCAATGATAGGAAACAAGGCCTAGGGTTCATACTTTCACTAGTGTAAGTTCTCTCAACAATAATAACATAGATAGAACATATGACAATCCCTCAACATGCAACAAAGAGTCACTCCAAAGACACTAATAGCGGAGAAAAAACGTAGAGATTATGGTCGGGTA
>NW_021228596.1:0-832 GCF_002162155.2 Triticum dicoccoides | reverse complement strand
GACTTACTCCTATATATACAATATCTGTCTACCTCTCACTTCGCATATATTTGGGCTGCCCTGTACGAGAACCGTGTGGTTTTCTACCAGCTTTCTTTTAATTTTGTCGAAGTTCATGTTTAATTTTCCTTTTTTTTATTTTTCAATTTATTTTCCACATATATAAAAGTAGAATAATTGTTATTGTATATTTTAAATCTCTATTCTGTTGTTTGTTATTGAGTACCTTGAAGAGGTAAACATGAACTTTTAAAAAAATTCAGGTCGATTAAATAGTTCAATGTGTGTTTTTGCAAAATTACATATCTTCATTCGAGACCAAAAGCACGCAAATATAGTACATCTTCATTGTATTTTTTCAAATACACAATTATTTTCAAGTTTGCAACAAGTGGTTTGAAAAGTGTTGAAATTGTATTAAAATTCACTGTGTAATAATAATGAATTTTGGAAATGTATTAAAAATGTTAAACGTGTGTGTACACATGTGATGATAAATTTACACAATAATATTTAATGCAAATTGAACATTTTGTAAAAACTTGTTGATTATTTCTTGAATTTGTCAATTTTACAATGCATGATAAAAAAATGAAAACATGTTGGCAATCTTTTAATTCTTGAAAAAATGCAAACAAAGTCAGAAAAAACATGAAACTTGGCATGGTGCCCTCGTATGACACGCAGAGGCTTTGGTCAAAACTTGAGAAGGTTTCACAATAATTGTTATGTGCACTACTTAGAATCCTTCCATCTTCGAGAAAGAATCTGTTTATCGAGAAGGAACGGGTCAGTTTTGAAGGCGAAGCGACCATTGCTATCCATATCAAAA
>NW_021228595.1:0-664 GCF_002162155.2 Triticum dicoccoides | reverse complement strand
AGCCGCATCAGTCGTCGATATGCAGCTGCACCATGCTGCCACCACTCGTCGTCAATGACGCGGTAGATACAACGCCGCACCACCTGGCAACCTCCACACCATCGCCACTGCTGGAGCTACTCGGAGCCTGTTAGACGATAGGCTTGTAAAGGTCGTGACAACTTGTAACATTATTGTGTGGGTGTATCTTGTTGTAACTAGGCCGGTGGTTAGGCTAGGATGATCTTTATCTCCTTATCTTGTGTATGACTTGGAGTAGAGGTCAAGACTCATAACCACCGGCCAAACCCTATAATCCTGTGCTATATAACACGTACGCGTCCCTGCTAGAGAGATATACGCTTCCACCAATTCTTTCATGGTAATCAAAGCATGCCTCGACATCATCCATGGCAAGCTCTTCCACTTCCTTCCCCTCCTCTCCATTTGTGCACGCCGCAACAGAGAAACTTATGAGAGGGAACGAAGCTTTATGGCGCGCCACCGTCCTGTCGGCGATCAGGGGGGCTCGGATGGTGGAGTTCCTCGACGTCGAGCAGGTAGTGCCGCCCCAGACCATTGAGGCCACCAGCGACGATGGCAAGACCAAGTCCAAAGCTCCCAACCCGGAGTTTTCCACGTGGTATGCAAGGGATCAACAGGTGTTCTCCTATCTGCTGACCTC
>NW_021228594.1:0-399 GCF_002162155.2 Triticum dicoccoides | reverse complement strand
AGGCTTGCAAACCTGACCTGATGGCCAGGGGCATAGCTATCAATCTTCTCCAGTGTCAGGACCCCGATTCTATACCACACCGATGTAGCATGTAACACCTCATATCACTTTGTGGCCTCACGCACGGTATTCCCACGGGTGTCGCCTTACCATGCCCGGGACCGTTTGCACCTTTTGGCACACGTATATGATAGTGTCGCTAGCATCCATATGACAAGAACCCGGGCTGACATGGCTAGTCGTGAACCTGAAGTGGCACTAACTTACAGGGACAGGCATACATGACCGAGCATCGAACGTGTCGGTCATCAGCGAGTGAATCCGGGCTATAGCAACTGGGCTAGCAGGACTCCAGTAAACCGGGCTGTAGCAGGCTAGCAGGACTCCGGCAGACACCGC
>NW_021228593.1:0-391 GCF_002162155.2 Triticum dicoccoides | reverse complement strand
CCAGATTTGCTGTTTTATGCCTATTTCAGTGTTTCGAAGAAAAGGAATATCAAACGGAGTCGAAACGGAATGAAATCAACTGGAGAAGTTATTTTTGGAAGGAAACTGCTACCTCTTGAGCTTGCGTTTGATTTCCCCGAAGAGGAAAGGATGATGCAGCAGAGTAGCGTAAGTATTTCCCTCAATTTTTGAGAACCAAGGTATCAATCCAGTAGGAGGCCACGCTCAAGTCCCTCGTACCTGCACAAAACGATAGCTACTCGCAACCAACGCGATTAGGGGTTGTCAATCCCTTCATGGTCACTTACGAGAGTGAGATCTAATAGATATAATATTTTTGGTATTTTTGGTATAGAGATGCAAAGTGAAAAGAAGAAGGCAAAGTAAAAGC
>NW_021228592.1:0-1145 GCF_002162155.2 Triticum dicoccoides | reverse complement strand
TAAAAGTTGACATGAGCATATTATGAAGCATTTGCCACCGTGGTGGAAAGAAAGGGTGCCACGGTGATACGTCTCCAACGTATCTATAATTTTTTATTGTTCCATGCTATATTATATTCTGTTTTGGACATTATTGGGCTTTATTATACACTTTTATATTATTTTTGGGACTAACCTATTAACCGGAGGCCCAGCCCAGAATTGCTGTTTTTTGCCTATTTTAGGGTTTCGCAGAAAAAGAATATCAAAGGGAGTCCAAACGGAATGAAACCTTCGGGAACGTGATTTTTGGAACGAATGTGATCCAGAGGACTTGGACCCTACGTAAATACATCAACCAGGAGGCCACGAGGTAGGGGCGCGCCTACCCCCCTAGGCGAGCCCTCCACCCTCGTGGGCCCCCTGTTGCTCCACCGACGTACTCCTTCCTCCTATATATACCTACGTACCCCCAAACTACCAGATACGGATCCAAAACCCTAATTCCACCGCCGTAACTTTCTGTATCCACGAGATCCCATCTTGGGGCCTGTTCCGAAGCTCCGCCAGAGGGGGCATCGATCACGGAGGGCTTATACATCATCATCCAAGCCCCTCCGATGAAGTGTGAGTAGTTTACTTCAGACCTACGGGTTCACCCTTTCCTCTTCAAGGGAAAACCAACGCAAGTGCTCAAGACGTAGCAAGAAGGATTTCTAACGCTGTTGCCGGGGAGGTCTAAGCAAAAGTCAACACACCAAGTACCCATCACAAACCCTTATCTCCCGCATTACATTATTTGCCATTTGCCTCTCGTTTTCCTCTCCCCCACTTCACCCTTGCCATTTTATTCGCCTCTTTCCCATTTGCTTTGATGTCTTACTTGGCTCGTTTGCTCGTTTGGTTGGTATAGTTGTTTATTTATTAATAAACAGAGAACCTAAGATCTATGGATCCTCATCCGCTTGCTAATCTTTTTAAGATATCCAATTATGATGAACCAATTGCTAGTGAGTTTTGTGCACTAGATTATCTTTATGAAGTTCTGCTTGAAATTCGTGAATCTGAAAATTGTGATGAAGTACTTTATGGAGTGATTCACGATGGATCTTGAATAGAAAGCATGATTGCATGATGATAGTATAAATTCTATTAATGTCAATTGT
>NW_021228591.1:0-1148 GCF_002162155.2 Triticum dicoccoides | reverse complement strand
GTGATGGGGTACGCGACGGGGTACCCTCACCTCACATCCTCGGTCGCTCGGGGACGTGATGGGGTACGCGACGGGGTACCCTCACCTAACATCCTCGGTCGCTCTGGGACGTGATGGGGTACGCGACGGGGTACCCTCACCTCACATATGGAAGGAGGTTCGCTGGTCTCTCAAGATGCCACTGTTGGCCGTCAGCTGCCCCTTGGCTCACCATTTTTTCATGGCCACCAATGTAAACATAAGTGTGTATGTGATAGCCAACTTATTTTGTTCCAAAATTAACAAATGATGAACAATTGCAAGAACGTGAACAATGAAACTTTCAAGTCACTCCGTATGTTATTCTCATTGGCTGTGTCCAAACTCGGTGCTCTAGCCCTTAGAGTGTTAGTCTATACACCTGAAAATAATATACCACTCTTAAAACCAGACAGCTAAATTAAGCTATTGATTCTACCATGGATTTGCAAAGTTAAAAATATCACCAAGGAATGCTGGAGAACGATTAGGGTAGTAACAAAAATTGATGACACTTCATTGGTGGTGCCATTTTGTACCTTCAAGTATGGGTAGGGATGCAGTGGCTCATTTATGTTTTTCAGTCATCCGGCCCCAGCCCATTGAACACCTATCAGGGACAGTTTGAGGTGGGTGGGTGGCATCTTAATTAGATGGTCTGCATTCAGAGATATCCATGTGATTTTACTAAACAATTTTATGGTTTCTTTGATTCACATGATTGGAGTGTCCTGTCCTCTTGAATTTTGTAAAAAAATTTACAGAAATTTAGATGGAAGAGTGCTTGATAGCACATGAAAACAAGAGAATTCTACTAAAATCTTTGACTGGATGAAATTTTTCCTTCAAAATGAAGTACAAACTAATCGTATGAAAATAAATCCCAAGCGCGCTCCTCCTCCCCCGCCCGCCTCGCCACGCCACGCCTCGTCACGACGCGCCGCGGGTTGCGGGAATAAGCCAAGCCGATGTCTAAATTTTTGCCACGCACTACGGGTATACGAAAGGTCACTCGGGAGATGGAAAGCTTTTGCTGTAGTGGAGATTATATGCGAACGCTGCACCCTTCGGCTGCTGTCTGTTCGTTTCATCTCCCTCGGTCCCTTCAGCTCCGCGCCTATAAAAGGGAG
>NW_021228590.1:0-2158 GCF_002162155.2 Triticum dicoccoides | reverse complement strand
TCTCATGAGCCTGCTCAACCACGGAGCGCTCTTCAGTCATCCTGTAATCATAGAATTGCTCCATGATGTACAACTCAGTGCCGGCATCCGAGACCCCAAACATGGCCTCGAGTGCGTCCCACATATCTTTTCCATTATCAATTGACGCATAAGCATCAACTATGTTCTCTCCAAGAACACTCAAGAGCGCAGCCTTAAACAAGGTATCCATTTTCTGAAAAGCTTGTGCCTGTTGGGCATCTTGCTGTCCTTCAGGTTTGCCAAGAGTGGTGTCATAGCAACTCATGGTTTGAAACCATAAGACTGCTCTCACGCGCCACCTCTTATAGTGGATACCCTCAAACATAGGAGGTCTCATGGAAGCAGCAAAACCACTTGGGGTAAATTGCCTATAATAAGGTTTTTGGACTGTTGGAAATATGAGCAATTTACCGAGTGATTTTATTAACAGAAATACTAGATAAAGCATGAGTAGTGTAGCAGTGATAAAACAGGCCATGCGATTTGACAAAGGGAAGGTAAACAACATCTTCATATATGAACCGTAACTAAACATATCTTGAGCGGACAGTATAGCAAGGAGCATATATGAAATAGAGTCTAACATATCCAGGGCAAACACTAGAACAAGGAATTGTAGCAGAACCTCTAATAGAAAGGGGACGAACACGTACGAGGCAGTAGCAGCAGGAGCGCTGGACTTGGGGTCGATGTCCTCGCCAGCCATGTCGTCGAGGAGGTCGGGGAAGAAGTCGTCGTCGGGGAAGTAGTCGTTGGAGTCCGGGGCTTCCGTGATGAAGAAGTCAGTAGTCGCGCAGAGCGCTCCCCAAAAAACCTTATCACCCTTCTCCCGTACAATACTCAAAGAGTGCGGTTTCGGAGGCCTACTGTCCCGACCTGCGGTGCACGCCGCAAGCCGGGATGGAGAAGATCGTAGCAGCAGCGCAGTGCTCAGGAACCGGTGGCGAGAGGAAGAAGTAGTTCTGGTGCGTCTTGCTGAGAGGAGCGATCTCCCTTTTATAGGCGCGGAGCTGAAGGGACCGAGGGAGATGAAACGAACAGACAGCAGCCGAAGGGTGCAGCGTTCGCATATAATCTCCACTACAGCAAAAGCTTTCCATCTCCCGAGTGACCTTTCGTATACCCGTAGTGCGTGGCAAAAATTTAGACATCGGCTTGGCTTATTCCCGCAACCCGCGGCGCGTCGTGACGAGGCGTGGCGTGGCGAGGCGGGCGGGGGAGGAGGAGCGCGCTTGGGATTTATTTTCATACGATTAGTTTGTACTTCATTTTGAAGGAAAAATTTCATCCAGTCAAAGATTTTAGTAGAATTCTCTTGTTTTCATGTGCTATCAAGCACTCTTCCATCTAAATTTCTGTAAATTTTTTTACAAAATTCAAGAGGACAGGACACTCCAATCATGTGAATCAAAGAAACCATAAAATTGTTTAGTAAAATCACATGGATATCTCTGAATGCAGACCATCTAATTAAGATGCCACCCACCCACCTCAAACTGTCCCTGATAGGTGTTCAATGGGCTGGGGCCGGATGACTGAAAAACATAAATGAGCCACTGCATCCCTACCCATACTTGAAGGTACAAAATGGCACCACCAATGAAGTGTCATCAATTTTTGTTACTACCCTAATCGTTCTCCAGCATTCCTTGGTGATATTTTTAACTTTGCAAATCCATGGTAGAATCAATAGCTTAATTTAGCTGTCTGGTTTTAAGAGTGGTATATTATTTTCAGGTGTATAGACTAACACTCTAAGGGCTAGAGCACCGAGTTTGGACACAGCCAATGAGAATAACATACGGAGTGACTTGAAAGTTTCATTGTTCACGTTCTTGCAATTGTTCATCATTTGTTAATTTTGGAACAAAATAAGTTGGCTATCACATACACACTTATGTTTACATTGGTGGCCATGAAAAAATGGTGAGCCAAGGGGCAGCTGACGGCCAACAGTGGCATCTTGAGAGACCAGCGAACCTCCTTCCATATGTGAGGTGAGGGTACCCCGTCGCGTACCCCATCACGTCCCAGAGCGACCGAGGATGTTAGGTGAGGGTACCCCGTCGCGTACCCCATCACGTCCCCGAGCGACCGAGGATGTGAGGTGAGGGTACCCCGTCGCGTACCCCATCAC
>NW_021228589.1:0-424 GCF_002162155.2 Triticum dicoccoides | reverse complement strand
TTCTTTTTTTTATTCTATTTCTTTTCAGTTTTCTTTTATTTTAGTTTTATAAAATTTAAAAGCGACAACTAATTTGGTGTTATTAAATAGGTCACAGCCCCAAATATTCTGGCACCTTAAATAAAGTGTTTTGCATGTGCTTATTATTTTAAAATCATTTTAGATAATTGTTTTATCGTTGTTTTAGTTTATTCGGTGCATCTAATCATATTATAAAAATGTGGTTTCACCACCATAATTACTTAGGATTTATTGGTCAACCTTAGAACATTTAATTTTTGACAATTGAAAACTTTTATTATTTGCTTGATTTTGAATTTGAATTCGAACGGGATTTGATGCATCTAGAGGTTAACAACAGTAATCGTGGTGACGTGGCATCGTTAATAGGGAATTACTGTAGTGTAACTATCCGGGCGTCACA
>NW_021228588.1:0-3444 GCF_002162155.2 Triticum dicoccoides | reverse complement strand
GATCAAGTGACTGGCAATTTGGTGTCTCTAGCTTAGTTTATTGGCATGCTTGCACTCTTTCTGATGTTTGTTATGTCTGGTGTTGTTAATGAAATAACATGTGCTCTGGCCACCATTATATAGGAGATGACCTTGGAGGAGCAGCGGAAAGCAATACTCGCGCTAAAGACTGAGAAGAGAAAACTAGTTGGATCTAAAGAAAATTCAGTGTACAAATGCTAAATGTAATGTTTGGATCATATTGGGGTTTACTGATTGGATCATATGTTCAGATCAGTACTAAACGTGGTACTGTACTTTGCAAATGCTAGAGTGGTATTTCCTACTTGCAAAACAAAATTCAGTTTAGCATGTAATGTTTGGATCATAAGTTTACAAATGTTGATTCTGAACTTCTGAATGTTGATTCTGAACTGCCAAATGTCTAAAATTCTGAGATTTCTTGCATACTGCAAATGTCAGCGTGTGACAATATATTGTACCTATGATATAGTTGCTTTCTCATGCCTGTAGTTACCAAGGTTTACAATTTTTTGGTTACAAAAGATGTCTAGTCTCCAACATGTAGTTGGTCTCTACATTCTTTTAGTCACCAAGCCTTGGCTGGTCACTTGATATCTCTAGCCACTAACCATGTACATGGTTGCTGTACATTTTTAGCAACCAAGTCGTCCATGGTCTCTAGATGTCATCAGTCACCAAGTCTCCCTTGGTCCCTAGATGCCATTAGTCACCAGATTTGGTTGGTAGCTATTGGTATGACATTTAGTGACCAGGGTTCTCAATGTTGGTCGCTCAATATCTATAGCGACTAGACTATAGCCACCACGAAGCGACCAAGTAGTGTTGGTACCAATAGACCACTAGCCACCAATTTTGTACCTTTAGCAACCGATCACCTTGGTGGCTAAAACTCATGTCTCTAGTAGTGAACTAATGCATGGAGCTAAAGTCTAATGCAACATTTGACAGACCTTGTAACAAGATTAGCACCAACATGACAGGCCTTTGATTTTTTTTCTCCCATTTCCCGTTTTTCTCCCATCGATTTTCCCTAAAATGGAATCAATTGTCTCATGTTTTATTAACATACCAAAGTAAAAATTTCTGCTACTTAAAAAGAACGCAAGATTCCCATTTCACCTCTCTTTCCTCCAACCTCCTTATATATGTCCCATCTTTCCTTCTTCTCTTTAATTTTTTTTCTCCCATTTCTGATTTATCTCACATCGATTTTCCCTAAAATGGAATCAATTGTCTCGTGTTTTATTAACTTACCAAAGTAAAAAAACATATTTTCTTTGGTAAGTCATTAAATTCTTACCAAATCATGACGGCTGCATACAAATACTCCCTCCGTCCGAAAATACTTGTCGGAGGAATGGACGTATCTAAATGTATTTTAGTGTTAGATACATCCATTTTTAGTCATTTCTATGACAAGTATTTCTGGACGGAGGGAGTACTTGCTAAGATTTTAGCGCATTAATATAATAATAGACATGCAGTCACAGACTAATCTATTAGAATGTTTATACTCCTGTTGCAACGCACGGGAAATTATCTAGTTATTCAAAAAAGCAGGACACGCCGTGTCAGAGAGCATATGCAGTGCACTCTCATTAACCAAGGAGCGGTATCAGGACACAGGACTCCAAATCAGAGGAGACTGAGAGTCGCCGCAAGTTCTGCAAATCATCATGTATCAAATGAAAAACATCTATTAGAAAATACAAAGTATTTGCCTATCCATGTTGTGATGGATGACGCATTGGGTTATTACCAAGTGAATGATGGCCACTAGATGATTGTTTGACTAGGTCTCCACAAAGGTGAAAGGTCCCATGTACACACACACAGAGGAGTACTGTGTTTGTTATATACTCCCGGAGTATACGAGTGCCTATCCCGGATTATACCCACTTCTTCAGCATGATGGTCACACTTCATGGTCTCACTGGATACCTAGTCTATATTTGTGTTCATGATGAGGCTGTGGTGTTTGGTGCTCACAGTTGAATGACTGAACTCATCGCACACTTGTATTCACATATCACAGGGGTATTTATACATGCAGAGGTACAAGGGGGTGAGGGAGAGAACGTGTACAAGGCCGTGGCCGAGCATGCCGTGCATGCGAGGTGGGCGTGCCCACGAAGTGCACGAGCCTGCTGAACTGACGGAGAGAAGAGGTCAAGGCCGTTGGCCCTCTGCTGGTGTGCGTGTAGTAGACTTCCAACACTCACAGCTGCCATATCCACGTTCCCGAGAGTCAAGGAGAAATACAGATGGTTGGCGGCCTCGGTCACCATTGTCCTCCTCTTCGTGCTGAAGGATGTGATGTGGATTCACCTCCACCTTGCCTTCCAGTTTCTCCGACATGATGGCCACCTTGTCCATATGGTGTGCATGATGGGGGCGTCACTTCTGGTGCTTATCATGGGCCTCTTCCTCTCCAAGGCGGCACTGTTGCGGCACTCTCAGAACGAGTGTCCCACTTGGTTATTCATCATAACCATTGGCCTCGACTTGATGGTGATGGACAAGTGCATGAAGCAATACAGTTTCCCCGACACAATGGCCACACTTCTTGGCATTGCTGGTAACCTTGTTAGCATGATGGCCACACTACAACTTGAACTTCCGGCACTGCCCTTTCTGGTGGCAATGTCATTTCTGCTGCTCATGGGCATAGGTGTTGTTGCAATATTGCTTATGCAAGCCACACACAATTACCCCAAGTTGATGTTTGTGAGCATCCTTGGTCTCGCCTTCATATCGATGAAAAACATGTTTCAGTTGGACATGCCGATATACAAATCTGCTCTGGTATCTGAATTATTATCCACCTTGCCTTCCATTTCTTCAGCACAACATCCACACTCCTCGAGCTCACTAGCTTCATAAACGATTACCCATTGTTACTTGGTGCTGAGGTATCGCACCGTTCTATCCTTCCCTATGTTACCGCTGCTGTCCGAGTAGGGCTGGACACGAGCCGAGCCGAGCCGAGTTCAGTCCGAGCCTGGCTTTGGCTCGCCTAAAACGAGCCAAGCTCGGCTCGGCTCGCTGGATGAACGAGCCTAGTTTTGGAGGCTCGGCTCGTTTTGCCTCCGGCTCGGTCCAGCCCGATCAGCTCGTGTTCGTATTACTATGTGTGTGTACGCCTGTGTAGTATGTGTGCTTGCGCGCGTCCGTAGCAGCGAATGCATACAGTATGCCTACTAGCCGCCGATGTGTGCGTGAGCCTGAGCGCGTGCAGTCTGCGTGCGCGCCGCCGACGCCGACGGCGACGCCGGCGAGTTGGGTGCCGGAGTCATTGTCAGAAGAGGGGGGCAAGGACGGGAGTGAGCCAGGTAGGTCATACCTGCTTATGCCTCCAAGTGAGCGACGAACGGCGGCATCCAACGCGGCGGCAGATGCTGGGGACGGCAGCAGAAGCTT
>NW_021228587.1:0-708 GCF_002162155.2 Triticum dicoccoides | reverse complement strand
TAGTGGGAATTAACTGAAAGTACATAGTGGATGGTGGCTTGAGGTCGCGACGCGCTGGTAAAAAACCATCGGGGGGGAAATATGCCAGCAAGGATGCTATGTGATCCTGGAGAAGAAACAAATAATGAAGAGATGAAATTATGTGGTTGACGCTGCCACATCTCCATACACAGATGCCGCTAGGGAGAAGTTGCCTCGTGAAGTACATAGGGGCGAGGATGTGAAGGAAAATTGTTTTTATTCGAAGCCTTGAAGGCAAATTTTGTGAAGATATATTGATTCAGGGAAGATGAAGAGGAACCATCGGGATAGGCTTCTGAATATGGGCGACGTCACTACTCCGGCAGGCCGCTCAAATGCCTCCTCAATTAATCTTATGGAACGTGTGGGATAGTGGGAATTAACTGAAAGTACATAGTGGATGGTGGCTTGAGGTCGCGACGCGCTGGTAAAAAACCATCGGGGGGAAATATGCCAGCAAGGATGCTATGTGAGCCTAGAGAAGAAACAAATAATGAAGAGATGAACTGACGTGGTTGACGCTGCCACATCTTCATACACGCACGCCGCTAGGGAGAAGTCGCCTCGTGAAGTACATCGGGGCGAGGATGTGAAGGAAAACTGTTTTTATTCGAAGCCTTGAAGGCAAATTTTGTGAAGATATATTGATTCAGGGAAGATGAAGAGGAACCATCGGGATAGGCTTCT
>NW_021228586.1:0-1223 GCF_002162155.2 Triticum dicoccoides | reverse complement strand
TTCTCCTCCACTACAAGAAATCTCGTCCCGAGATTTAGGAGCGGTTATAAGGGGGAAGGGATCTGGTTTCGAAACTCTAACGATTCTTCTCGGTCATAGTTGCTCTTCTCGAAGAGGTCGATCCGTTACATTGACGTCTTTATTTCTGTGCTTCAGGTCATCATGGTGAGGTCGTCCTTTTCTTCGGGAACTCCAACGTACTTACGAATGGGTAAGGGGCAGCTCGGCTACGACAGAATGCTTATGAGAGAGACAATCTGGGGTTAACCCATGAATGAGCATAAGAGTATCTCTTGAGTTGAACCAATAAAATATGTCGAGGGTAAGGTACGAAGGTACAATAAGAGGTTCCAAGCGGATAGATAGTTTCTCGAAGTCTGAACCGGAGTGAGAAAGGGTTTCAGAGCAACGAGAGTAAGTATTGCGTCTGATACCAGAATAGATCACTAGGAAGGTGGCTCATGATCTTTCATACGAAGCCAAGCGTGAGGATTAGCTTTAGGAACAGGGGTGCAGGAGAGTCAGGTTTCGATCCTGTGGAACTGTGGGTTATGGGCCCACCATGTGGTTGAAAGTAGGAAGGGGGGCGACATTTTGCACGGTCATGATAGTAAGGTGTGTCAAAGGGTAGCCTGTCAGATATGTCGGCAACAACATCGATACCAAGGCCGAGGGACGAAGAGAACCATTTTCCTGCTCGTTGAACGAGGCGGGCCAATAGGCAAAGTTCTCGTCCATCGGTGGTTACCGGAATGTTTTCAACAATAGTAACAGGGTCTTGCTAACCGAGTTGTACACCGAGGTGTTTACAAAAGTAGGAGAATATTACTGCTTAGATCTCATAGATCACAAGAAAGGTTAAACCAAACAATGGAAAGGAAGATATGATTATCGGATTTAACCAGATCAATGGAAAGGAAAAATGTGTTTAAACACATTTTCCAGGGGTATATCCTTCCCAAGGACAAGCAGATGATATCCATGACAGGATAGTAGGTAGAAAACCATTTTAGGTAAGGGAAGAAAAATTTCATGACATTACCCATACAACGGTGTTTGGATAATTGATAAAGAGAAATTTAGCATTGTGCTTCAAATGTTCTTGGTGATGAACGGAGTACCACAGACATGCTTCAGGTAGCAATGATATGGTGTTTCAATCAAGGGCCCGACTTCGGATACACCAATGATCCATCAGGAGTAACTTATAAAATAAGTCCTAC
>NW_021228585.1:0-1637 GCF_002162155.2 Triticum dicoccoides | reverse complement strand
GCCCAGCCCACCTCCTCCCCCTTGTCATCTTCCTCCCCTCGCACCGAAGCAGCTCGGTGGCGAGCGCCGATGCCGCCTCGGCCACCTCCTGCTTCCACCGAGGCGTTCCCGAGCCTCCCCCTCACGCCTCGTGTCCCCTCGCCCCTCTTCCTCCCTCGCTGCTCCCTCTCTCTTCCCCGAACACTCTCCCCCCTCCTCTGTTCCCCTCCCCGAACGGAGCCGCCGCCACCGACGAGAGCCACCGTGGCTACCGGCCACCCCACGGCTCACCGACGCCCCAGGAAGCTCCGCCGATCCTCCCTCTACCTCCTCAACGAGCCACGAGGCCCCAGACGTGCCGCAACACCGCCCTCGACGTCTTCTTCAACCTCGGGACCGCCGGCCATCTTCGTCAAATTCGTCGGCTCCGGTGCCTCCCCGAGCTCCCCGAGGCCACCGTCGCAACCCCTGTGAGCTCCACTCCGTTTCCCCTCTGACCCCCTGCTCGTTCTCGTGCCGTAGCTGCCGTCCCCGCAAGCACCGAGCTCCGGCCATCGCCATGGCCGGCGAACCTCGCGCCCCGGAGCCCTTCCGCTCGCTCCAGTAGCTCCCGCGTGCTCTCCAGGTTCCCAGGGTCCCGACGCGCTCCTCTGCTCTCCGGCTAACGCGCTGTAGCCACCGCGTCGCGCTGGCCCGAGCTCCGGCCGCCGCCTCGGGCTCCACTCCGGCGAACCCCGGCCACCCCCGCACCTCCCGTTGGCCCCCCTAGATGCGCACGGGCACGGGCTACCTTCTGGTGCCCTTTGCGCGTCCAGCCGCCGCCCGTAGCGCAACCCCGGTGAACTTCCGCCGCGTTTCGGGTCGCCGCCGGCCGAACTCCGGTGGCCAGTGACGTGGCGCTGTCATTAGCCACTAATGACGCGCTAACCAACCCCCTAAGCCACTGACTGTGGGCCCCACCCCTGGTCAAACCCCAGTTAGCGCTGGGTTTGACCGGGATTAGCTCCTGTGTCACTGACGTGTGGCCCCCACACGTCAGGTTTGACCTGGGGCGCCCAGTTGACCTGCTGACGTCACTGTGACGTGGGGCTGACGCAATAAGTATTTTCTGGATTTAATTATATTCAGGAAATTCCAGAAAATGTCTAAAACTTCTAAAATTCATAGAAATTCAACCGTAACTCCAAATTAAATAAATTATATATGAAAAATTATCAGAAAAATTCAAGGAATCCATCTGTACCATTTTCATGCATGTTTGAACAATGTTTGTCCTCTGTTTTGGACAAAACGTTTAAAGGGCATTTAAATAATCACATATGGAGTTTGAATTTGAATCTTGGATTCAAACCAACTTCATTTAATCTGGTTTTAGTTGCATTAGCCCAAAACACATTCATTTTGCCATGTCATGATCATGCATCATATTGTGCATTGCATTGATCGTGTTTTTCTGTATTTGCCGGTAATTGTCCCCTCTCGATAGACGTGTACCGATGATGTGATCGTTGACACTGATGAAGACTCAATGCTATCTTCAGAAGTGCCAGGCAAGCAAAACCCCCTTGTTCATTCCGATACAATCCTACTCTCTCGCTCCTGCTCTCTTTTACTGCATTAGGACAACACCGATTCATCTGTTACTTGCTGCGGTAGCT
>NW_021228584.1:0-3843 GCF_002162155.2 Triticum dicoccoides | reverse complement strand
ATAATGGGGGCTCTTGTTGGGGCCGAACCCCAAATTTTGCGCTTGAGATCAACAAGGTGCTCCAACCTTCCCGTCCACTGCCTCCTCATTGTACGGCGGCATCCCGAGGAACAGCTTCTTAGGGCAACCCGGGATCCTTTCTTAGCCTTCTTCCTTGTCCTTTGCCCCGCTCATAAAAAAGGACAGCAATTTTTTGTAGGCCGAGCTCCATGGTATCATGTATCGTGGCCGTTTAGAGCATCTCCAGCCGTTTGGCCCCCAGGGCGTCGAAAAGCTGCGGCCTGGGGGAGAGCCTGCGCTAGTTCGGCCCCTGGGGGCGGCCTAGCTCCCAGCCACGCCCCCAGGCGCCCCCAGCCATGGCAAATTTAAACGTAGTCATTCATGTGCCCAAAATAGACGCCATAATTCGGCGATCAAGCGGCCAGTAGATCGGCGATCGGATGAAAAGTTCGGCGTACAAAAAGTTCGGCGCACACGGCGATCGCATCAGGCGGCGAGGTCGGCCTCCGGCGTCGTCGGAGTCGGCGTGCGCGGGCTTGCTGGGTCTCTGTGCTTGGCGGCGTGGCTTCTGTGCTGCGGGCAGTCTCGGCGGCATCATCGGTCGGGCTTGGCGGCGGCGTCGGCGGTGGCGTGGGCGTGGGCAGCGTCGTCGTGGGCGTGGGCGTGGGCGGCGTCGTCGAGGGAAGCTGGTCCAGGATGAGGCCAACATGCGCCCTGTATCACGCCTTGACCGCCTCGTCGGTGCTCTGGAGCATGTCCGCCCCGCCCAGCAGGAAAGCCAGGTCGGTGTTCCTCTTCTTCCCGGCGACGTTGGTCTGGAGTAGGTCGAGCTTGACGGTGCTGGTCGACATCAACGCCGACCACCACGCCTCGGTCTTCTCTTCACGAAGGACGGCCCGGGCCTGTGCGTCGGCGAGGCAGTGCTAGATGGACTCCTGCACGCGAGCGGTGGCTGCGTCGGCGTGTTTCCCCTTCTTGGCACCTTTGTTGCCGTCCGACCGCCCATCTGACGCGCCCGGAGTCGGCGCGTCTGGCTTGTAGGTCTCCTTGGCCTTCTCGAGGGTGCGCCGGACTTCTGCCCACTTATCGCACTTGTCAATGCGTTTGTAAACGTGGAGGTACTTGAACTCGGCGTCGTTGTTGCTCTGCCGATACAGGCCGAACATGCGCAGCAACTGCGCGGGGACGAACAAACAGTTGGCGGGCGCACACGGCGAAGAGAGGCGGGAGACTGGCGTGGCATACCTGATCCTCAATGCTGGCGCCGCTCTCCGGGCGAGCGGCCACCTCCTCGACGACACCATGCCATTTGTTGCACGCCCCTGGATGCGCCCCCAATGGTTCAACATCGCCTTCAACCCGCGCTGCATGTATACGCCTTTGAAGTAGGGGTCGACGAGTTTGCGCTCGTCGAACTCGGCCTTGATGCGCGCCCAGTACGTCTCGATGCTCTGGTTCGCGCCGGTGGTCGGGTCGAGGAAGACGACTTTCCATGCCTCGGCGAGGCATTCCTCCTCCTTGGACGCCCACTTGATGCGCGGCTCGCCTGACCTGGCTGTCTTCTTCTTCTCCTCCTCCTCCTGCTCCTCCTCCTGCTCCTCGTCGCCGTAGACGTAGCCGAGCTCGCCGTCCATGCCGCCGCTGAGATCCACCGTCTCATCCGCGGTGAACCCGGGAGACGCGGCGGCCGCGGCCGAACCTTCTGCGATGATGTCGTCCATGTCGGCCTCGGTCTCGTCGGCGTCGCCGAGGTGCGAGAAGGGCAGTGCGCAACGGCGGAGAGGGGGCGTCGGGGAGGACGCGTACGCGGTACTGCACGCCGGTGAAGGCGGGCGAGGGCGTGCGCTGGGCCGGATGTCCATGGGGGAAAGTGACGTTTGGGTTGAACCCACCGTGCACATCCTCGTCGGTGTAGCCCGACGATCCACATGGCTGAGGCGTCGGAGACCCGACGCCTTGCTGGCCCCAGTGCGCGTACTGCGCATGGTTTCTGGGGGGATTCATCATCTCCGCGCGCGTCGCCTTGGCCTCGGCCTGGTCCGCGAAAGCGGCAGTGGCAGCGGCACCCGCAGCCGCGCGTGCCGCGTTGTCACGGGCCTTCTTGGCGAGGGCCCTGTTCCGCCGGTCGGCGGTGACGGCCTCCCGCCGCTGTACTTCTACCCTCCAATCGGCGTTTGTCATGCCCGGCGGCTTGGACGGCGGCGCCCTCGGCTTCCTCTGCTTCGGTTGGGCGACGGAGGCGGTCGCGGTTGCCGCGGCGCGGGGGACGACGTACTTCTTCGGTGCCATGGCGGCCGGCTGGGAGGCGAGCGGGAGAGAGAATGGCGGGAGGAAAGGAGAAAATGAGAGGAAACTGGGGAAAAGCGGGAAGAAACGGCCGGAAGAGGCGCTCGACTCGCCTATAGGGCGGACCCACGCCCCTTTTCGCTTGTGCCGGCGCCCCAGGAGCCCTCCAGGGCGCCTGGTTCTGCCTGGGTCCGCCGGCACCAGATTCGGCCCGAGCTGGCGAAAAACAGGCTTCTCGGAGGCGACTGGGCTGTTTTTTCGACGCCGGCGCGGCATAAGCGTCTGGAGAGGGCCTGTTGTGGGCACGGCTGAAGATGTTCTTAGACTAGACTCAGATTAATCGCTATATGTGCATAGTCCAGAGAAGCTACAACTGTGTCAGCTGGATCAATGCTAATACACCGGCGTCAGCGTCACAAGTGATGGGCCTCGCTCACACGCAACTCCACAGCTTCACATGCAGCAACCTGACTGACGCATCACATCAGATGTCACTGTTCACCACACTCTCCTCTCTTTTTTCTAAACGTCCACACTCTCTTTCTCGTGTGAATTTTACTAATGACATGCAGCACATGCACATGTGTGTGGAAAAGTCAAAAAGTTTTTCACACTCTTTCTTCTAAGAAATTCACTACTCTTTCTCATGGAATACAACGGTTATCTCTCTCTCTCTCCTCTCTTTTCTCTCCAAGCCTCTGTATCCAGAATAATATCTTCTCTCTGATGCTGCCATTTGTCCTCTCTCTCTCACAAATGTGATTAGAACAAAAATGTCTCTCTTTTATCTCTCCCTTCGCATGCGCAGAAAAGGTGGTCAAGGGTTGTAGACCTCATGTGACGACGAGTTTGGCATAAATTATTGGCCTGCCGAAGTCAGTAAAGATGTGCTATCTCAGTCAATGAAAGTGACCTATTCTACTGTTGACAACATGATGTCCCATGTGCCTGGGTTGCCCACAGCCCTGTCTCCATAGCGTGAGATATGTCATTAATCACTCCGCGGCTAAAGGGATACTCCCTCCTTTCCGGTTTATAGGGTTTATCTCAAAATTTTAATTTTTTCATTTAATAAGACTTAATTTGGTTGTTTTCCATCACATGTTTAAATTCCAAGATGCATTAAATAATTGCATGCAAGTATTAAGAGAAAATTAACCAATGCATTTAATTTATGCATGCATGCATTGCAATTAATGCATTGGTAAGCATACCTTTTTTGAGGAAAGCAAGAGCATTAATTAGATGTTTTTGCAAACTCCAAAAGATATTCCACCACTCATCATCTACCTTGGTTGGTGAGATTTTTGCATTGAGCCTTATAAACCGGAAAGGAGGGAGTACTACTGATGATGCTGGCACTAGCACACATCGCCATAGTGTGACCGACGGCACAGATAAGGAGAACCGTGTAGGACAAGCTACAAAGAAACTTTGCGCCTAAAAAAGTAAAGAACCCTAACCCTAGAAATTCAGAAATTGATGGATGACGAAAGGGAGAGGAGAAGGAAGAGGGAGTTATTACTAGCGAGAAGACCGACGAAGGTGGGGAAGGAC
>NW_021228583.1:0-622 GCF_002162155.2 Triticum dicoccoides | reverse complement strand
CTCTCTTTTGCGTATGTTAGCCACCATATATGCTAGTCGCTTGCTGCAGCTCCACCTCATACCACTACCTTACCTTTAAGCTTAAATAGTCTTGATCGCGAGGGTGTGAGATTGCTGAGTCCCCGTGACTCATAGATACTTCCAAAACCAGTTTGTAGGTGCCGTTGAACCGTGCAGATGACGCAACCAAGCTCAAGGAGGAGCTCTATGAAGATCTTGTCCTTTATGTTGTTTCGTTCTAGTTGATCAGTAGTGGAGCCCAGTCGGGACGATCGGGGATCTGTGTAGCATTTGGGGTAGCCTTCTTGTATTTTGGGTTCCGTAGTCGGACCTTGAGTGTATTTGGATGAATGTAATGCTTTATTCATGTATTGTGTGAAGTGGCGAGTGTAAGCCAGCTATGTATCTCTTTCCCTTATGTATTACATGGGTTGTGTGAAGATTACCTCACTTGCGACATTGCTTTCAATGCGGTTATGCCTCTAAGTCGTGCTTCGACACGTGGGAGATATAGCCGCATCAAGAGCGTTACAACTTGTTCTTCTACTTCTACTTTATCTTCTACTTCTACTTGGATTTCTGCTTCTACTTCATCTTCACTCTACCTTACATGCACCTAGGA
>NW_021228582.1:0-413 GCF_002162155.2 Triticum dicoccoides | reverse complement strand
GCATCAACGCAGATACAACAGTTTTGACGTTCGAAGGCAATTGCCGGTTTATGCCGTTAGAACTGAAGCTAGGGAGGCTCAAACGCCACTGCAATGACATGTCAACCCTTATGGCTGCTTTGGTAAAGTATGCCGATTCAGATAGCTCCAAAGACCCTGAGTCGGAGGATGACAAAACGGGGAAGGGGAAAAAAACGGCAATGCCAAGGGGCAGCAGCATAATCCGGCAGGTCATGGGAATAATGGTAAGCGCAAAGCAGATAATAGCCTGGACTTTGTGGCTAACACCAACGCCCAAGACAACGGTCAGCGTCATATGGGCAAACCGCCTCCGAGGGGCAGAGGGTCAGGCCCCAATCTGGAGCGTCTATTAAATCAACCTTGTCCAAAGCACGGATCGAAGGAGAAAGCAG
>NW_021228581.1:0-1078 GCF_002162155.2 Triticum dicoccoides | reverse complement strand
TGATTGTTCACACTGGCACTTCGTTCCACTAGAATAAAACTGACATATCTAAATGAGCAACCGCATATACGCTAAGCAACGGCATCAATGAGCTTTTTTCATCCGCAAGACCAGGAAAAAACCAAGCCCGTCATAGCCAATGTTAGAAGCCCATAGGATTAGAGCCCACACACGCCCTACTCTGGCTCTGCACAGTATACAAACACCAAGATACCGGATTTTGACCTAAATCCCAAATCAAACCGATACCTAGCTCCTACCTCTCCTAGGTGATCTCTCTGCTAGGCGACGCCTGCGCCTTCGGCTTCAACGATCGATCCTCGACGGCTGTTACAACAGAGGTGATTCAACAACTTGGTTCCTCCGTCCTTCGTTCCCTACTTTCCCCCCACTCCAATCTCACTCTTCTTGCTCAGATCGAACGCACAGCGCATGGACGCCATGGACATTAGAGCTGTTTGTGACAAGGGATCTCCAGGCTTGGCATCATCGAGGACAAGAACCCTTGAACCAAAGGTAACAACCTGAACCCCTGTTATAACTGATTTCTCACAAGAAATTTCTATGTATAGTTCAGGTAAGGTAGATGCTAGGATAAAAAATGCAGGTCTTAATATGCTTTCCACACAGCATGATTTTCTTTTTTAATGAATAATTTCTTGATTGTTCCCATGCCCAATCATGTTGAATGTCCTGTTTGTTCACTGGTACACCTGAGTATACCTAGAAACACCTGCTTAGCCATTGTTTTTTAGTCAATTGGAAACTCTAACCGGAATATCCAATGACTTTTCCTCCTGTGTTTGATTTGAGGTAAAAAGTAACCAGTGCGCGTGCCTCGCGATTTATGGTCGATGTTAGGGTCAAGAACTTTAATCACTTATGTATGGGGTGCTTGCTCTACTCTCATACCCTGTTTTTCTCTAGTACAGGAGTCATTGAAGACCAGGGCATCATGCAATGGAAACTCAAATAGTACACCAGCACCGAATTGTCAGTTCACGAGATTATTTGGTTCAGCACAAAACCAATCCATTTAGTGCAAAAACGTTTTTTTCTGCGTTCTTTCCTAATTTCA
>NW_021228580.1:0-1159 GCF_002162155.2 Triticum dicoccoides | reverse complement strand
CAGGTATGCTATATTTCCTATTTGATTATTCTTAAGTGCAGCCTTGGTTATAAACATGGGTTATATATTGGGTATTATGACCCGTCCGGCGGTAAACCGCCAGGACACTGTAAACTTGTTGTATGCAGAAACAGGTTGAGTAAAGAATGATTGTAAATCGCCGGTATTTATTAAACCGGCTTGACTTTAAGATGATATGTCGCCAGTATATGATGAGAAATTGTCCGGTGTTTATTAAACCGGCCTGGCTTTGGACTATAAGTCGCCAACATATATTTGGATTGCACCATTGGAATTATGCGCTTATAAATCATTGGGTATATTATTCAAATTGCCAACATGGCTGGATTTCTATTATGGTTATCAATAACCAGTATTATGATTAAGGTTTTCAAAGTCGCTTTAGCGCAATAGCTATCATATTATCAATGGATATGATTTTTATTCTACAATTGAAGAAATAGTCACGAGTTGCTGCAGGCTTACAACCCGGCACTTGGGGGCTACATTATTTAAGTTGAGATTACATCAAATATGCAAGTCTCATGTCGCTGCAAGCATGCACCATGACACTTGGGGGCTAATACAAAGCCATTCTTTGTTCATCTTATTGAAGACCCGACTCATCACATTATAATGAGCCGGCCCTTGGGGGGCTACACATTGCTCCTGTCAAACAATTCAAGATTATATTTACAAAGTCCCTGCTCATTATTGCATCATGACCCGGCCCTTGGGGGCTACACTGGTTGAAGTTTTTATGTGCGTCAAGAAATTATAAGTCCCAGGTTGCTGCAAGCATGACAACCCGGCACTTGGGGGCTACATATGTGGAATACTCAATTCTGACTAATGATTGAGATGAACAACCTGGATTTCTTGAAGATTGTGATATTTATATTAAAGCAAGTCTTAAGCTGTTGCTATGCTATCTTCTTAAGACTTGGGGGCTACAAGTGATAGTCATATAAGAGGTATATTTTCAAGCTGGATGTTGACTACAAGTATGACCCGGTGCAATCAATATTTATAAACCGGCAAGTTCTACATTCTTAAACCGGCTGAAGATCAGATGAGGATTTCAAGGGCCATTATTTTTGTTAAGTCATTAGGAGCTGAGTCAAAGAAGTTATTCTTCACAACATTTCTCTATGACAAA
>NW_021228579.1:0-420 GCF_002162155.2 Triticum dicoccoides | reverse complement strand
GCTTCCACATATATATTGATCGATGCCAGGAATGCCCTTTTGTTCTTGGCTTTCACGCGCATGAGTTACAGAATGCCATCCGGCGAAAACAAGGGCATATAGCCGCTGGATTTTCTTCAATTTATGGCCAGATGAGATTGCCCGGATCATAGAGCATCTGCAGAAAGGTACGTTTGTCCCTACCAGGGGGACTAATGTCTATAAGGAACATAATCTCGTGAATTTCCTTCAAAAGTAAGTGCCAATGGTTTCAGAAACTTGTCTTAAAAACAGCGACGAATGATGTTCTTTGACTTTCAATGCCAAAAAGTCCTGCTTAAGGCCGTATCTGAGGGTACTCCGGGCCACCTCGCGCAAGCGGGGAGTATTTTCTGGTTTCATACGCTCGCCGCGAGCAGTTTGAGAACTTGTGGGTCCGAC
>NW_021228578.1:0-402 GCF_002162155.2 Triticum dicoccoides | reverse complement strand
AAAATAGCAAATTATGTCAGAAAGGGTTGAAAGTTGATGACATTGATTTGAATTGTGCATCTGAATGCCAAAAAGTCCGAAGTTGTACTAAGTTATTAGTTGTGCATCTGAACGCAAAAAAACTACGGAGTTGAACTAAATTATTAAAATATTGAATAGACGGTGTAACAGATGAGTTTTCGTACGAAACCCTGATACTTCCTACGAGATTGTCCAGTTCGTACATGAAGTGCATCCAGTTTTTGCCGTAACCCTCTCGACTTTTTTGCACATGCAATCCGGGTGAAATGATGATACCTTTCCATGTTTCAACCTTTTCAGAGTTCATTTTGTAGTGCTTTTCACTTTCACGGTGATTTAGCTCTGAAAACAAATCAGTAAATGCATGAAAAATATCCAATT
>NW_021228577.1:0-821 GCF_002162155.2 Triticum dicoccoides | reverse complement strand
AAAACATGATACATGTGTGAATACATAGACAAACATATAGTCACTAGTATGCCTCTACTTGACTAGCTCATTAATCAAAGATGGTTATGTTTCCTAACCATAGACATGTGTTGTCATTTGATTAATGGGATCACATCATTAGGAGAATGATGTGATTGACATGACCCATTCCGTTAGCCTAGCACTTGATCGTTAAGTATATTGCTATTGCTTTCTTCATGACTTATACATGTTCCTGTAACTATGAGAATTATGCAACTCCCCTTTACCGGAGGAACACTTTGGGTACTACCAAACGTCACAATGTAACTGGGTGATTATAAAGGAGTACTACAGGTGTCTTCAAAGGTACATGTTGAGTTGGCGTATTTCGAGATTAGGTTTTGTCACTCCGATTGTCGGAGAGGTATCTCTGGGCCCTCTCGGTAATGCACATCATTATAAGCCTTGCAAGCAATGTGACCAAATGAGTTGGTTACGGGATGATGCATTACAGAACGAGTAAAGAGACTTGCCGGTAACGAGATTGAACTAGGTATTGGATACCGACGATCAAATCTCGGGCAAGTAACATACCAATGACAAAGGGAACAACGTATGTTGTTATGCGGTTTGACCGATAAAGATCTTCGTAGAATATGTAGGAACCAATATGGGCATCCAGGTTCCGCTATTGGTTATTGACCGAGAATAGTTCTAGGTCATGTCTACATAGTTCTCGAACCCGTAGGGTCCGCATGCTTAACGTTACGATGACAATTTTATTATGAGTTTATAAGTTTTGATGTACCGAAGTTTGTTCGGAGTCCCGGATATGATCA
>NW_021228576.1:0-1485 GCF_002162155.2 Triticum dicoccoides | reverse complement strand
GCTCTTCGGCCAAAGCAGGGGCCAGCTCAGGCAGGCGCTGAGGGTCATCACGTCATCATCGTCGGCCCCGACGGGTCGAATCGGAGGTAACAAGTCGTCGCAGCCTGGCAGCACCCGAACCAGTTGAACCCTAAACAAGTTGGGTGGCATCTGGGTACCGTGGAACAAGGGGTTGCCCGGTTGAACGATTTTGCCCTTGGCGACATCGACCAACTCGTTGTTCATGAAGTGGAGGAGAGTGCACGGAACGTCGGCGGCGCCCTGCGAAAACATGTAGGGCGTCAGGGATGCCCAGTCAAAGGCAAGGAGATGAAGTCCTCGGCCGAGAGAGGCTTAATTAGTTACCGTGATGATGGCGTCGAGCTCGGCTAATGTCGAGGCACCGCCAACGGCGGGCGTGCAGTTGACAGAGCGGCCGCTTGCTGAAGAGGTGCCGGCCGGCGTACACCCGGGTGCATTAAGCTCCCGTGCCGGCGTCGGAGACACCAATGCCGCCTCCGCCGGAGGCACCAATGGCCCCGCCATCGCATTATGCGAGTTGCTGGCCGTGAAGCTAGGAATCGGGGGCGGCCCCTGTTGGCCGCCCGCAATCCATGCACTCAACCCCGAGATCAAGGTAGGCACAAGGGCGGTGATCGTCTCTCCGAGTCGTTGTTCCACTTGCTCTTGGACAATCTCCGGAATCCGCGCCACCTGTGCCTTGAGTTCTTGAACCTCTCGCGCCTGGCTTTCCGAGCTGGTCTTTTTCTCCTTCCGCACACCAGCGGTATAGTATGACCCCCATTTTGTCGACAAGCCTTTGCCGGCCACACGACCAGCTGACGTCGGCTTACTGAGCTTATCCTTGTTCTTCATTATATTCAACCCCCTATTTAGAGTGGTGTCCCAAGGGTTGCTCTGAGTCGACCCCGCGCTACTGCTTTCAGTCGCCTGCAGAAGGAATGTGAACCATTTAGAAATTCGGCTTCATTAATTAGAATGCAACCATATGGATCTAATTACGCGGGGGTGTATTCCTTACCAGAACAAGCTCAAGCTGCCTGGTCTTCGGATCCGTGGTAAGCTCCTTTGTTTTCGGGTCCTTCTTGTACCGGGCCCTGACAAAGTTCCTGGTCTGCTTGTCACCGTATTTATCGAAGAGGGGCGGTAGGCCTTGCTCGGCACGGTCCGCCTCCTCCTTGTCCCATATAGGCTCCGCCACTCTGTAACCGCCGAGACCGAGTGTGTGTTCCCCTATGTTCAGCTCCCGCATTTGTTTCCCCCACTCACTTGATTGGGAGCTTGCGGTGCTCGAGCAATTGATCTTGAAGTCGTTGTAGTCATCTTCGGTGATCGAAGGATTTTTCTCCTTGATCTTCTCATAACTCTCACCTTTCTCGATCATTCTCTTCACATTGCTTTTCCAAGTAGACAGGGCCTTGCTCATCTTCGTGAGGGCAGCATTGTTCACTTTATTCCCTTTGAGGCTTGTGTTTTCGAATTCAG
>NW_021228575.1:0-1350 GCF_002162155.2 Triticum dicoccoides | reverse complement strand
AATTCCTATAACAATCTCGATATAAAATATGTAATACTCCAAGGTAGAGCAGAACAAAAGCTGGATTAGCAATTTGATCTGCGGAGCACAACTTCTTTGACCCAATCCTGGATAGGGAAGAGGTACTGGAGTTTGTTTCTCCTAGTCATTCCGCGATAGAATGGCTTGACGGACCACAAGAGTAATAGGCATCGATAAACGAACGCACGCATACTCTTGACTATCAATTGATAGACGAAGGTCAGTAGACAACTAAAGAGGGACAACTCAAAGGAACATATAACTTTCTGAGTTGTGGATGCATAGATTAGTATGTCGAACCAAGTTCAACATAATTCTTCCGGATAACCCATGCAGAAAGGTTGAGCTGGCAGAGTCACAATATAGCATGGAGAACTCATCGAGAGCACTCTTGTTGTCATCTTTTGGTTCAGAAGAACTCCTGCCAAGAATGGTTCATGGTAATTGGAAGAAGGATGTACCAGGAACCTCGAGAACTATCGCAAAGGTTACTAATATCCTAAAGGAACTAGCAAACACTATCAACATGAGGTAAGTAGAGTGAATCTCGGGTTCAAAACCCAGGAGTAGAATACCTACTACTAAGTAGCATCACGGAATGCTTTCGAGAATAAAGGCCAGAATCATCACACTAGGACACAAATCATGGCTAGACCACTAGATGATCCCCTGAGACACCTAGGGTCATAATAATAATTCCAACATAAATGTCAAGGCAATAGAATACCTCAACTCAACAATTAGTGTGATTGAGCTGGCATAAAGGAACATCGAAACCAGAGGGAAAGGATTTTGCAAATGCATCAGACTATTTAGAAACCTGGGATGACTCAGACAGCATAACGACTGCAAATGCTCAGAAAAGATTTGAGACATACTACAAAATGGTGGCATAATCACTCAGAAGCACAATATCAAGGTTCCGAGATCAACAATTAACATACGGAAGTAGTAGGAACTGAACTGAGACTTAAATCCAACAATCTTATAAGTCTACTGATTAGTAACACGTGATCCTAATAGAAAGAAGAGATAGCCTAGTTCTTAATCCCCGTAGAAGAGAAGATGATGACTCAGATCAGAAGGCCATGAGGTATAAGGAGTAAAAAGAGCCTTACGTTCCATCCCACAATCAATTCCCTTATATAACTAAAGAATTTCTAGACTCAACTTCGACCAGTTTGGCTTGGTAATCCTACAGGCAGTCAAGCTCTGATACCAACGCTGTCAGGACCCCGACTCAATGCCACATCGATCTAGCATGTAACACCTCATATCACTTTGCGGCCTCACGCACGGTATTCCCACGGGTGTCGCCTTACCTTTGCC
>NW_021228574.1:0-501 GCF_002162155.2 Triticum dicoccoides | reverse complement strand
AGAAGAAGAAGAAGAAGAAGAAGAAGAAGAAGAAGAAGAAGAAGAAGAAGAAGAAGAAGAAGAAGAAGAAGAAGAAGAAGAAGAAGAAGAAGAAGAAGAAGAAGAAGAAGAAGAAGAAGAAGAAGAAGAAGAAGAAGAAGAAGAAGAAGAAGCAGGAGGAGGAGGAGGAGAAGAAGAAGAAGAAGAAGAAGGAGAAGAAGAAGGAGGAGGAGAAGGAGGAGGAGGAGAAGAAGAAGTAGCAGAAGAAGAAGAAGAAGAAGAAGAAGAAGAAGAAGAAGAAGAAGAAGAAGAAGAAGAAGAAGAAGAAGAAGAAGAAGAAGAAGAAGAAGAAGAAGAAGAAGAAGAAGAAGAAGAAGAAGAAGAAGAAGAAGAAGAAGAAGAAGAAGAAGAAGAAGAAGAAGAAGAAGAAGAAGAAGAAGAAGAAGAAGAAGAAGAAGAAGAAGAAGAAGAAGAAGAAGAAGAAGAAGAAGAAGAAGAAGAAGAAGAAGAAGGAGAAGAAGA
>NW_021228573.1:0-2456 GCF_002162155.2 Triticum dicoccoides | reverse complement strand
GCATCGATGGCGCCCTGCTGCCAAAGGAGGACCTCCACTGGTTTGTCAACTGGGCCAATGTCGTGCGCATCCAACGCCAACGCCGCATCCTCAAATAGCGCCTCAAGGTGCCCCCGACGCTCCATGAGTTCACTCGCACCCTCGACAAGAACCTCGGTATATACGAAACTTGCCTGTTCATTCGTCGCTGGACTCGGAATCCACAATGCCCGAGGTCATTTAGTTGCTGTGATGTATTATTTTGACTTGTGGGTATGCAATAGCTAAGTGAGCGAGTATTAACTTGGCCAAGATAATGAAAAGAGTTCATGGATGTGTTTTAAGATTCTTGTTGGTAGATACATTGGGAGCCTCCTCTTGTGTGATAAGGGAAATGCATGTTGTTGTCCTACATACCTACTACTATATTTATTGTACTGAATATATTGACATGCCATGACATTATGAAGTAATAGACTGGTTAGCAGAAGCTTTCACTTCTAAGGATGCCAGTAGGAAGAATCATTGTAGTTAAGTGACTGTGTGGCTGTTGTGGCCTTGCTATGTTTGTACCTGAAGTCACATCTCTACAATTGCTTTTTCTTTTATGTTGGAACGTGTCTAGTTATGGCACGGTGAGCTCTCTCTTTCCTGGAGTTCGAATTACTTAGTTATGTGATCTACTCATGTTCGTGCTAATTGACCAATACATGCTTTTTTGTAACTTTAGATACTTTCAAGAATAGTTTGCTTGGTCCTTCATATCTAAAGCTTGCATGTATTGTAGAAGCTGTACTTTATGCTAATACCTGCTTATGTAACATTTTGCATGGTATACTTCTAAATGGACAAGTACATGCGACGTCCAGTGTCAATGATGTGTGGACCATATGTTCAACTGCAGTCCCATTCATTGCATCGACATAAAGGTATGTGCTCGTCTTGCTGGATAGATATGGGCCCAATGCTTGATGTCCTTATGCCTGATGCATGTATCATGTGACACACACATTAGTAACCTGAATTAACTTTGACATAGTTTCTCTATTACAGTAGATGGCAAGATGAATAGCTAGTGTCTGTTTAATTCAATCATGCACCTGGTAGTTTAATAGGAACTATTGATTGAATATGAATGTTATTCCTTATACTCAAATGCAACTTCGATCTTCTACAACTTTAAATGATGGTTTTTAAACCTTGTCATGTATGTGAAACATTCCATGCTCGTTTGCCGCTAAGTTTGTCATATGTGCCAGTTCAATTCCTAATTTTGATGAATAGCCATATTCTAGATAAGTAGAATGATCTGGTTAAAAATAATAATAAGTAGAATGATAATATACTGGTGTTTCTTTAGTTTTTAGTTTAAAAGTACTCTATAATGTTTCTTCTATCAGTGACACACCTCTTCTTCTCTTTTGAATGCTCAGATCTTTTGCATCAGCCTCTAAGGGAGAAGCGGGACTTGGAGAAGAAATCTTTCCATTAAGCAGATTACATGTTTGGTTGCTGTGAAGTACCAGATAGGCTAGTTCTATTTTTTTCACGATCCTGGAGTATTTCAGCAGTGCCATGCAAATGCAGTAGCGTTAGGTTTCTGATTCACCTTTTGTAAAAACTTAGTTGGCCCGCAGTCAGTCAGTAGTAGCTCAGCCAGCTAGCCAGCCTCAAATAGTATTGCTGGAATGAATGGTTGTAATATAATAACATTGCACGCTGCTTTGAAATTGTATCAGAACTGGGCTAGGCCCAAGATAGCTTGTGGTGTGATGTGTTGTAATGTCAATGGCATAATAATTTTTTTGGATTGGATCAATTTTTTCGTAACTGGGCTAGGCCCAAGTTATATTGGACAATTATTTTTGAGGGAAAAACATGAGAGGCCCAGCAAAGAAATGGCCGAGAAAAATACATGATCAAAAAGAAAACCTGCTGTTAAAAGGGCCATGCAAAGAAATCAAAGGCTGAATTGTTGGGCCAGACCCATGTAGCTAATAAAAGCACAGGAAAAAAATACATTAAAAAGGCCGAATTGTTGGGCTAGGCCCATGTAGAAAACCTAATTGGATCGGGCTGATTCTTGTGCCACATCAGCTTGCCACGCTGGATGCCTATGTGGTCTGGGAGGTTGCTAGTGACCAAAACGCCACAGTAGACATATTTTGGTCATAAACGTCTACGACCATTCCAGAAGAAAGGTCAAAAATGTCAGTTGACGATGGCCAGCTTTTGACCTTCTATTTTTGGTCACAAAAAGGTCGCAAATGGAAAACAGTGACCTTTCAGTGAGCAATAGTCAAGGTCAGAAGTTGACATATTTCTTGTAGTGCTTTTCACAATTAATCTTAGCACTAGCTGTATTCAAGAAGGGTCTACCAAAAATAATGGGACAAAATCATCTTCTGGGGAACCAAGAACAAGGAAATCAGCAGGGTATTTAACCTTCCCACACAAAACTTCAACATCTCTAACAA
>NW_021228572.1:0-388 GCF_002162155.2 Triticum dicoccoides | reverse complement strand
AGCTAGGGTGCTCCATAATTGCAAACAAAGACATGGATGGATAGAGCACTACAAGATTAACAAAACATCCTTACTGATCATCCTCAAAAGAGGCACGGATCACTAGGAAACAACATGAACATATGGCCATATGAGATAAACAGCTTAAGGACTTAGTGGAAATGCTAAGTCCCTGAAATCAGCATTACCAAGTGCCTCACTTTGCAAGCTTGTTCTAGTCACCACACACATCATAAAAATACACGGTTGCACCTCTGGAAAGATGGCAAAACCCTTAACAAAACATATGTAGAGCTCATGGGCATATCATGCACACAATAATCATGGCAAAAATGACAAATATCTAAATGGAGCAGCAGATCTGACAATTATCTCAAGTAGCACTCTT
>NW_021228571.1:0-1302 GCF_002162155.2 Triticum dicoccoides | reverse complement strand
CTGGATTGGCAGTTTGATCTGCGGAGCACAACTTCTTTGACCCAATCCTGGATAGGGAAGAGGTACTGGAGTTTGTTTCTCCTAGTCATTCCGCGATAGAATGGCTTGACGGACCACAAGAGTAATAGGCATCGATAAACGAACGCACGCATACTCTTGACTATCAATTGATAGACGAAGGTCAGTAGACAACTAAAGAGGGACAACTCAAAGGAACATATAACTTTCTGAGTTGTGGATACATGGGTTGGTATGCCGAACAAAGTTCAACATAATTCTTCCGGATAACCCATGCAGAGAGGTTGAGCTGGCAGAGTCACAACATATAATGGAGAACTCATCAAGAGCACTCTGGTTGTGATCGTTCAGTTCAACGAGGAACTTCTGCCATAAGTAGTTCATGGTATTTGGAAGAAGAAGATACCACGGACTTCAAGGACTATCGCAAAGGTTACTAATATCCTAAAGGAACTAGCAAACACTATCAACATGAGGTAAGTAGAGTGAATCTCGGGTTCAAAACCCAGGAACAGAATACCTACTACTAAGTAGCATCACGGAATGCTTTCGAGGATAAAGGCCAGAATCATCACACTGGGATCACAAAACATTGCTAGATTACTAGGTGACTCCCTAAACACTTAGGGTCATAATAATAATTCCAACATATATGTCGAGGCAATAATTACCTCAACACACCGATTAGTGTGGTTAATCTGGCCCATGGGAACATCGGAAACAGAAGGAAGGGATTTGCAAATGCATCGGACTATTTAGAAACCTGGGATGACTCGGACAGCATAACGGCTATAATTGCTCAAAAAGATTGAGACAATCACAAAAATGGTGGCATAATCACTCAGAAGCACAATATCAAGGTTCCGAGATCAACAATTAACATACGGAAGTAGTAGGAACTGAACTGAGACTTAAATCCAACAATCTTATAAGTCTACTGATTAGTAACACGTGATCCTAATAGAAAGAAGAGATAGCCTAGTTCTTAATCCCCGTAGAAGAGAAGATGATGACTCAGATCAGAAGGCCATGAGGTATAAGGAGTAAAAAGAGCCTTACGTTCCATCCCACAATCAATTCCCTTATATAACTAAAGAATTTCTAGACTCAACTTCGACCAGTTTGGCTTAGTAATCCTACAGGCAGTCAAGCTCTGATACCAACGCTGTCAGGACCCCGACTCGATGTCACATCGATCTAGCCTGTAGCACCTCATATCACTTTGCGGCCTCACGCACGGTATCCCCACGGGTGTCGCCTTACCTTTGCCCGGGACCGTTTGCG
>NW_021228570.1:0-871 GCF_002162155.2 Triticum dicoccoides | reverse complement strand
AACTTTGTCCTTTCATCTCTCATTGCTAGATTAGCTCTTGCATTGGTTTATATAGTGATTAATTGTGGGTTTTAGTAATTTGGGAGGAATTATATGTGGTAGTATTTGATTTATATGCAATTTGAGGTCAAAATAACACTTAGTTTGCATATGTAGGTGTGGTTTACTTAGTGCCTTCTAAATCTCCGTCGTAACCACCGTCGATCGCCCGCACCGTCCCGTCGCCGGCACCACCTTGTGGTGAGCCTGTTGTTCATGAAATTTTATATAAAAAAAATGATGTTTGTGTGATTTGGATATATAGTTACTCGTATAATTATCTTACCCATACGTTGTTTGTTATACATAGTGCCATGGTTTTGATATCCGTCCCCGTCGGCCCTCGTCCTTGTTATGATTCGGATGTGGTATATTCTCTTTTAAAACTACTTGTTGCATTTCGTGTTTATGACAAATTATGCCCATCAAGTTGACATAGATATTTTTATCTAGGAGGTATGTGAACCGGAAATTCCAACCGACCCTATTGTCGAGAGGTTAAATTTAGTTGAAAGTGAAAACGAGTACTTGAAAGAAAAATTGGAAAGAATTGAGGGGGAGAAGATGGAATTGGAGTTGCATGTTGCCGATGTCGTCGATAATCACAAGATCAAGATGGAGAAAATGCGCTTGAAGATTAGAAAGATTAGAAAATATGCCATCGATAGTGAGGCTTGGTATCATTATGCTGTTGGATCAATTGTTACCTTAGTTGCGATCTTGATCGCATTTGTTGTTGCATTTAAATGCTTTAGCTAGAGAGTTATTTGTTTGTTGCATTTAAGTGTTGTATGAACTTTATGTATGAACTTGTATTAATTTGGTCTATTCG
>NW_021228569.1:0-385 GCF_002162155.2 Triticum dicoccoides | reverse complement strand
TCTGCTTAATGCATCTGCTACCACATTAGCCTTCCCAGGGTGGTATTCAACACTGAGGTCATAATCTTTGATAAATTCTAGCCATCTTCTTTGCCTCGTGTTCAACTCCCTTTGAGTGAAAATATACTTCACACCTTTGTGATCCGTGTATATCTCACATCGCTTCCCTAAGAGGTAATGTCGCCATGTCTTCAGGGCATGAACCACTGCTGCCAACTCAAGATCATGAGTAGCATAGTTCTCTTCATGAGGCCGTAGTTGCCTTGAAAGGTAAGCTACGACTCTGCCTTCCAGTCCGGTTCTTGACGCATCACAATATATCACAAACTCCTTGTGTATATCTGGTGTGGCCAGAACTGGGGCGGTGGTCAGTCTCTTTTTCAGC
>NW_021228568.1:0-1911 GCF_002162155.2 Triticum dicoccoides | reverse complement strand
GTTTGTCTCTTGTGTTGAACCCCATAAGGTCTATGAGGCGCTCGAAGACTCGGATTGGCTCAATGCCATGCATGAAGAACTCAACAACTTCGAGTACAACAAGGTGTGGAGGTTGGTGCCAAGGCCTTCGGGGAAACATAACATCATTGGAACCAAGTGGATCTTCAAGAACAAGCAAGATGCTCATGGGAACATCATTCGCAACAAGGCAAGATTGGTAGCACAAGGCTACTCTCAAGTCGAGGGTGTCGACTATGGTGAAACCTTTCCTCCTGTTGCTCGCCTTGAATCCATTCGTTTGTTGATTGCTTATGCTTCCCATCACAACTTTAAGTTGCAACAAATGGATGTGAAAAATGCTTTTCTTAATGGTCCCATTAATGAGTTGGTTTATGTCAAGCAACCCCCCGGGTTCGAGGATCCTTACTTCCCGGATCATGTGTATCAACTCGATAAGGCACTCTATGGCCTTAAACAAGCCCCACGTGCGTGGTATGACCACCTTACCGAGTTGTTACAAGATCGTGGATTTGAAGTTGGGCTAATCGATCCCACTCTTTTTACTAAGAAGGTCAAAGGGGAGTTGTTTGTGTGCCAACTATATGTTGATGACATTATCTTTGGTTCTCCTAACAAAGCTTTCAATGAAGAATTTGCCGCTCTCATGACCTCTAAGTTCAAGATGTCCTCGATGGGAGATTTGAAGTTCTTCCTTGGTTTTGATATCAAACAAAGAAGAGAAGGTACCTTCATCAACCAAGCCAAATACACTCAAGACATGCTTAAGAGATTCAAGCTAAGTGATGTCAAGCCGGCCTCTACTCCGATGCCCACCAAGTGCCAACTTGACATTGATCCCAATGGTAAAGCGGTGGATCAAAAGGTATATCGCTCTATGATTGGTTCCTTGCTTTACCTTGTGCATCTAGACCGGATATCATGTTGAGTGTGGGATTGTGTGCACGGTTCCAAGCCGCACCAAAGGAAAGCCACTATGTGGCAGTCAAGCGAATCTTTCGATATTTGGGCTCATACCTCAAACTTTGACCTATGGTACCCAAGAGGAGCTAACTTCAAGCTTGAAGGATTCATGGATTCTGATTGGGAGGGAGACAAGGTGGATAGGAAGTCCACTTCCGGAGGGTGCCCCCTTTTCTACTAGTGTCAAAGGACCAACTGTTTCCCTCCCTATATACCATGCACTTAAGAAAAAGTCTTCTACAATAAAAAAATTAATTCTATGGGTTAGTCATGATAGGAAAGAAAGAAATTAAGTTATTGTGCACTTTGCACTTGAGTGAGAAGTTAAGTACATTTCATATTTTCTTGGCTTGAAAGCTATCATATATGAAAATAATTTAAGATATTATATATGGCTAATGTCATATATTTTTTGATTTGTATATGATGGTTGCTAGAAACAAAATACTAAGAGTTTTAATATGATGGGTTATTTATGATTTTAATATAAGAGTTTTAATATGATGGGTTATTTATGATTTTAATATAAGAGTTTTAATATGATGGTTGCTAGAAGAAAAATATTAAAATTTGGATTTAAATTGGCTCCAGCAGCAGCGAGTGGCATTTGCGGCGTGGTGGAGTCTCCCACAAATTTAGCTCACGGTTGCGCAAGATGATCCCGGCCGTCTGGTAGCCGGCGCCGTGGCACCCCCGACGCCGCTGCTACGGCTGGTCCTCCTCATCACCGGAGGAGATTACTATGTCCTCCTTGTGGGAAGAGCCCGCCACCGTGGATGCGGATGATCCAGGTGAGCGGGGATGGTGACGCCATGAATCGCCTGACGACAAACTGCCACCGTGGCCGCCGGCCGGCGCGGAAAATCAGGACCTTCGGCATCGCCACTCGGAGAGGAGAGGAGGAATGGCTCAACCAGGGGGTGGGGGACA
>NW_021228567.1:0-1383 GCF_002162155.2 Triticum dicoccoides | reverse complement strand
GTTGATCTACGGATCGTTCCTTAGCCGTGTGCGGTGCCCCCCTCCACCATATTCCACCTCGGTCATATCGTCGCGGAGTTTAGGCGAAGCCATGTGCCGATAGAGCATCATCATTGTCACCACGCCGTCGTGCTGACGGAACTCATCCCCGAAGCTTTGCTGGATCGGAGCCCGGAGATCATCATCGAGCTGAACGTGTGCTGAACTCGGAGGTGCCGTACGTTCGGTGCTTGGATCGGTCGGATCGTGAAGACGTACGACTACATCAACCGCGTTGTGCTGACGCTTCCGCTTACGGTCTACGAGGGTACGTGGACAACACTCTCCCCTCTCGTTGCTATGCCATCACCATGATCTTGCGTGTACCTAGGAATTTTTTTGAAATTACTACGTTCCCCAACAGTGGCATCCGAGCCTAGGTTTTATGCGTTGATGTTATATGCATGAGTAGAACACAAGTGAGTTGTGGGCGATACAAGTCATACTGCTTACCAGCATGTCATACTTTGGTTCGGCGGTATTGTGAGATGAAGCGGCCCGGACCGACATTACACGTACGCTTACGCGAGACTGGTTTCACCGTTACGAGCACTCGTGCTTAAAGGTGGCTGGCGGGTGTCTGTCTCTCTCACTTTAGCTGAATCGAGTGTGGCTATGCCCGGTCCTTGCGAAGTTTAAAACAACACCAACTTGACGAACTATCGTTGTGGTTTTTATGCGTAGGTAAGAACGGTTCTTGCTAAAGCCCGTAGCAGCCACGTAAAATTTGCAACAACAAAGTAGAGGACGTCTAACTTGTTTTTGCAGGGCATGTTGTGATGTGATATGGTCAAGACGTGATGCTATATTTTATTGTATGAGATGATCATGTTTTGTAACCGAAGTTATCGGCAACTGGCAGGAGCCATGTGGTTGTCGCTTTATTGTATGAAATGCAAACGCCCTGTAATTGCTTTACTTTATCTCTAAGCGGTAGCGATAGTCGTAGAAGCAATAGATGGCGTAATGACAACGATGCTACGATGGAGATCAAGGTGTCGCGCCGGTGACGATGGTGATCACGACGGTGCTTCGAAGATGGAGATCACAAGCACAAGATGATGATGGCCATATCATATCACTTATATTGATTGCATGTGATGTTTATCCTTTATGCATCTTATCTTGCTTTGATTGACGGTAGCATTTTAAGATGATCTCTCACTAATAATCAAGAAGTGTTCTCCCTGAGTATGCACCATTGCGAAAGTTCTTCGTGCTGAGACACCACGTGATGATCGGGTGTGATAGGCTCTACGTTCAAATACAACGGGTGCAAAACAGTTGCACACGCGGAATACTCAGGTCATACTTGACGAGCCTAGCATATACAGATATGGCCTC
>NW_021228566.1:0-1718 GCF_002162155.2 Triticum dicoccoides | reverse complement strand
AGGAGACGTTGCTGCTCCGTACGTGTGTTGAACGCGGAGGTGCCGTCCGTTCGGCGCTAGGATCATCGGTGATTTGGATCACGACGAGTACGACTCCATCAACCCCGTTCTCTTGAACGCTTCCGCGCGCGATCTACAAGGGTATGTAGATCCACTCCTCCCTCGTTGCTAGATGACTCCATAGATAGATCTTGGTGACACGTAGGAAAATTTTGAATTTATGCTACGTTCCCCAACAATGAGAAAAGGTGGACGCTATGGCATTGGATTCATTGACCCAAACACCGTTAATGAATACACATGGAAAATGAACAAGTATTATGAAAAGCAGGTAGAGGACAGCATGCTAGAGTTCTTGAAGCGCCTCAAATACAATGAAGATATACTACTTCCTTACAACTTCCAGTGAGTCACACTTTCTTGTACTACAAATTCTCTGTTTTTGCCTACTAGCTAGCTACATGTTTTTGCTTACATATGCCAGCTTAATTAAGACATGCAAACGTGTGTGCATGCAGATTTCACTGGATCTTGTGTATCATTAAAGTTGACGCCGGAACAGTTGAAATACTGGACTCGCTACTCAAAGCAAATAGTGACTATAACATCTTGTTTGGGATAGTCAACAGGTAATTTCAATCATTATTAACTATATATCTCGGTCTATTTAGTTCGTCATTTCATGATATGAACTATTTAATAACCCCTTTATTCATTTCCTTTGTCGGCAGGCAGGGCTTGGGCAAGGTTTATCAGCGTCACGGAAGGCGAATGGAAACCAAAGCTGAAATGGTTTCGATGCAAGGTAAGTAATTAAGTAGTACTAGCTAGCTAGCTAGCTGCCATCTCTTTAATTATCATGCTTGATTAATTATTATCTGATCAAATTAAATTCCATTCTCGTAATAAAGGCCCTGAAGCAGGCGCAGGGAACTGATCTGTGTGCATTCTGCGTTTGCGAGAACATTCGCATGATGGCGTCCGAAAGGAGCAGATCTCAAAGACAGGAATGGGTACGCTTGTCAGAATATTATTCACAATTTTTACACCATTATCGATATCTAGTCACACAACTAATACACATGCATATTGATCTCCTTCTTAACAGTTTAAAGAGGTGCGGGACAAGCTCCTAGAAACGGAGCGCGTAGAAGCATTCAAGAGGAAATAGCGGGATTTTTGCTCGACCAGGTCATAAATCCGAAGGGAGAATACTATTACCTGCTACCGCCCTCATGAACCACTTCCAATTGTCATCGTGCTCCGAAGGAACCAATTAGGCTAATGTCACTGGCTCCGAAGGCAACATGCATATGTAGGAGAAATTGTATATAGCTATACATGTGTGTATGTGTAAATTAATATGGTGGTTTGTGAGACATTGATGATATATATATGATTGGTTCTACTAGAAATTCTATATATATATATATATATATATATATATATATATATATATATATATATATATATATATATATATATATATATGCATAACGTGTACAATGTGTAGTACCGTAAAATACCAGCAAACGAAAAAGAATTAAAATGGAAAACACAAAATTAAATGAAAAAGAAATCATAAAACCAAAAACCCCACAACCATTTAGTACCGGTTGGTGTTACCAACCGGTACTAAAGGGCTCCCGGCCCCCGGAGCTGGCTCGTGCCACGTGGATCCCCTTTAGCACCGGTTCGTGCTGAACCGGTACTAAAGG
>NW_021228565.1:0-1334 GCF_002162155.2 Triticum dicoccoides | reverse complement strand
GTGATTTGAATCACGACGAGTACGACTCCATCAACCCCGTTCACTTGAACGCTTCCGCTTAGCGATCTACAAGGGTATGTAGATGCACTCTCCTTCCCCTCGTTGCTGGTCTCTCCATAGATAGATCTTGGTGACACGTAGGAAAATTTTGAATTTCTGCTACGTTCCCCAACAGTGGCATCATGAGCTAGGTCTATTGCGTAGATTCTATGCACGAGTAGAACACAAAGTAGTTGTGGGCGTTGATTTTGTTCAATATGCTTGCCGTTACTAGTCTTATCTTGATTCGGCAGCATCGTGGGATGAAGCGGCCCGGACCAACCTTACATGTACTCTTACGTGAGACCGGTTCCACCGACAAACATGCACTAGTTGCATAAGGTGGCTGGCGGGTGTCTGTCTCTCCCACTTTAGTCGGATCGGATTCGATGAAAAGGGTCCTTATGAAGGGTAAATAGCAATTGGCATATCACGTTGTGGGTTTTGCGTAGGTAAGAAACGTTCTTGCTAAAAACCCATAGCAGGCACGTAAAACATGCAAACAACAATTAGAGGACGCCTAACTTGTTTTTGCAGGGTATGCTATGTGATGTGATATGGCCCAAAGGATGTGATGAATGATATATGTGATGTATGAGATTGATCATGTTCTTGTAATAGGTATCACGACTTGCATGTCGATGAGTATGACAACCGGCAGGAGCCATAGGAGTTGTCTTAATTTATTTATGACCTGCGTGTCAACATAAACGTCATGTAATTACTTTACTTTATTGCTAACCGTTAGTTGTAGTAGTAGAAGTAATAGATGACATTACAACTTCATGGAGACACGATGATGGAGATCATGATGATGGAGATCATGGTGTCATGCCGGTGACGATGATGATCATGGAGCCCCGAAGATGGAGATCAAAAGGAGCAATATGATATTGGCCATATCATGTCACTATTTGATTGCATGTGATGTTTATCATGTTTATGCATCTTGTTTGCTTAGAACAACGGTAGTAAATAAGATGATCCCTCATTAAAATTTCAAGAAGTGTTCTCCCCTAACTGTGCACCGTTGCGACAGTTCGTGTTTCGAAGCACCACGTGATGATCGGGTGTTAGATTCTAACGTTCACATACAACGGGTGTAAGACAAATTTACACACGCGAAACACTTAGGGTTAACTTGACGAGCCTAGCATGTACAGACATGGCCTCGGAACACAGAAGACCGAAAGGTCGAGCATGAGTCGTATAGAGGATACGATCAACATGAAGATGTTCACCGATGTTGACTAGTCCGTCTCACGTGATGATCGGACACGACCTAGTTGACTCGG
>NW_021228564.1:0-456 GCF_002162155.2 Triticum dicoccoides | reverse complement strand
CTCCTGTATTTGTCTCTCAAAGGTACAAGCACGGACATACATACCAGTAATGCAACGAGGAATATACTGAAATCTTGCCTGAATATCATGGTTCAAACCACCAAAAAATCTATTCATTGTATCATCCTTAGATTCTTCTATGTCACAATGATGCATATAAGATTTGAACTCTTGGTAGTAAGCATGAACAGTGTTACTGCCTTGTTTTAATTGCTCCAATTTGCGACGCAATTCACGACGATAGTAAGGAGGAAAAAAATTGTTGTCTCATTACAGCTTTCAAAACTTTCCAAGTTGTGGGTTGGTTATTAATGTTTTTCTTACAATGTACACTCCACCAAACAGAAGCAAAACCAGTAAATGCTCTAATGGTAGCTCGTACTCTCTCAAGTTCAGAAAAATCATGGTGACTAAAAACTTGTTCTACTTCAAGCTCCCAAGCTAGATAAATAGCAG
>NW_021228563.1:0-705 GCF_002162155.2 Triticum dicoccoides | reverse complement strand
GACATGTAATGCTTCCGTTTGTTGCTTGATTGCTCTGAATGTTGGGTCATGTGACCCCTGTTTGTAATAAATGCTATGATGGCTCTTCTGAGCCCTTATCTATATGAGTTGTTGAGTTATGCTGTGATGCCATGTTGTACAACACATACTTGCATGTTATGCGTACGTGTAATGTGTATTGCTATGTGTGGGATCTGACTATCTAGTTGTTTATCCTTAGTAGTCTCTCTTACCGGGAAATGTCTCCTAGTGCTTCCACTGAGCCCTGGTAGCTTGCTACTGCTCCGGAACACTTAGGCTGGCCGGCATGTGTCCTTCTTCGATCCTGTGTCTGTCCCTTCGGGGAAATGTCACGCGATGAATACCGGAGTCCTGCTAGCCCGCTACAGCCCGGTTCACCGGAGTCCTGTTAGCCCAGTGCTACAGCCTGGATTCACTCGCTGATGACCGACACGTTCGATGCTGGGTCATGGATGCATGTACCTGTAAGTTAGTGCCACTTTGGGTTTACGACTAGCCATGTCAGCCCGGGCTCCTTATCATATGGATGCTAGCGACACTGTCATATCCGTGTGCCAAAAGGCGCAAACGGTCCTGGGCAAAGGTAAGGCGACACCCGTGGGGATACCGTGCGTGAGGCCGCAAAGTGATATGAGGTGCTACATGCTAGATCGATGTGGCATTGAGTCGGGGTCCTGACAGCGC
>NW_021228562.1:0-458 GCF_002162155.2 Triticum dicoccoides | reverse complement strand
TTGGTGGGACGCTGCCTCAGCAATCTTCACAAAATGTGTGGATACTAGTGTTTCTATTGGGAAGGTTAACACTAGTAGAAAACGGTCATTAATCCCGGTTCCAGAGGGCTTTCAGTCCTGGTTCTGGAACCGGGACTAAAGAGGGTCGGGACTAAAGCCCAAAACCTTTAGCCCCGTTTCGTTTACGAACCGGGACAGAAGGGGCTCCACGTGGCCGCTGCAGGGCGTCCAGGCAGGAGGACTTTTAGTCCTGGTTAGTATTACCACCCGGGACCAAAAGGCATCCACACGTCAGCAGTTGGCAGGAGCTGGATTTTTTTTTGAGGGGGGCGGGGTCAGGGGGTTTTCTAGGGTTAATTTTGGGGTTTCATATTGTGTTAGCTAGCTAATAGAGAGAAATGTCCTCTCTTTCTCCGTGCTTGGTCGATCTAGCTACTATACATATAGAGAACTCGACA
>NW_021228561.1:0-1910 GCF_002162155.2 Triticum dicoccoides | reverse complement strand
TATTCGGTGTTGTGTAATGAAGATGAGCCGGCAATGGATGTACGATGACCGATGCTCTCCCCAGTTCGTTGAGGGCGTGCATACTTTTCTGCTTGCGGCTGAGGCAAACAAGCGGGCGGATGGTTTTATGCCTTGTCCATGTGCTGGCTGTAAGAATGGTCGCAATTACTCTACGTCAAGAACCATTCACGTCCACCTGTTTGAGTCCGGTTTCATGCCCCACTATAATGTTTGGACCAAGCACGGAGAAAGAGGGGTTATGATGGAAGACAATGAAGAAGAAGAGGACGACGACAGCTATCCTGGCCATGGGTTCCCTGAATACGATGATACAACAATGGGGGAAGAAGCTGAGCCGGTAATGCGGAAAGAATCTGAAGAAGAGGCATCAGATGAGCCCGTTGATGATCTAGGTCAGGCCATTGCCGATGCAAAGAGAAACTGCGCAAGTGATTTGGAGAAGAAGAAGTTGCAGCGCATGTTAGAGGATCACAAAAAATTGTTGTACCCGAATTGCGTAGGTGACAAAAAAAGCTGGGCACCACACTGGAATTGCAGCAATGGAAGGCAGAGAATGGTGTATCTAACAAGGGATTTGGAAAGTTGCTGGTAATGATAAAGGATATGCTTCCAAAGGACAACGAATTGCCCGAGAGTACGTACGAAGCAAAGAAGGCTGTCTGCCCTCTAGGGTTAGAGGTGCAGAAGTTACATGCATGCCCTAATGATTGCATCATCTACCGTGGTGAGTAGGAGGATTTGAACGCTTGCCCGGTATGTGGTGCATTGCGCTATAAGATCAGCCGCGACGAGCATGGTGATGTCGAGGGCGAGCACCCCAGGAAGAAGATTCCTGCCAAGGTGATGTGGTATTCTCCTATAATACCACGGTTGAAACGTTTGTTCCAAAACAAAGAGCATGCCAAGGCGATGCGATGGCACAGAGAAGACCGTAAGAAAGACGGAAAGTTGAGAGTACCCGCTGACGGGTCGCAGTGGAGAAAAATCGAAAGAAAGTACGGGAAGGAGTTTGCAAATGATGCAATGAGCATATGGTTTGGTCTAAGCGCAGATGGCATTAATCCTTTTGGGGAGCAGAGCAGAAACCATAGCACCTGGCCTGTGACTCTATGTTTGTATAACCTTCCTCCTTGGTTGTGCATGAAGCGGAAGTTCATTATGATGCCAGTGCTCATCCAAGGCCCTAAGCAACCCGGCAATGACATTGATGTGTACCTAAGGCCATTAGTTGAAGAACTCTTACAACTTTGGAATGGAACATGTGTACGTGCGTGGGATGAGCACATGGGGGAAGAATTTGACCTAAAGGCGTTGCTGTTCATGACCATCAATGATTGGCCAGCTCTCAGTAACCTATCAGGACAGACAAACAAGGGATACGCGGATGCACGCACTGTTTGGATGATACCGACAGTATATATTTGAATAGTTGTAAGAAGAATGTGTACCTGGGACATCGTCGATTTCTTCCGAGCAGGCATCCCATAAGAAAGAAAGGCAAGCATTTCAAAGGTGAGGCGGATCACCGGATGAAGCCTCGCCACCGTACTGGTGCTGATGTACATGATATGGTCAAGGATTTGAAGGTGATATTTGGAAAGGGTCCTGGCGGACAACCTGTACCGAAGGATGCTGACGGGCGCGCACCCATGTGGAAGAAGAAATCTATATTTTGGGACCTGCCATATTGGAAAGACCTAGAGGTCCGCTCCGCAATCAACGTGATGCACGTGACGAAGAATATTTGCGTGACCCTGCTTGGCTTCTTGGGCGTGTATGGGAAGACAAAATATACACCTGATGCACGGGAGGACCAGCAACGTATGCACAGAGAAGACGGCATACATCAGGGTCATGCAAGCTACGCTCTTACCAAAGAAGAGAAGGAA
>NW_021228560.1:0-877 GCF_002162155.2 Triticum dicoccoides | reverse complement strand
TGTTGTGTGCTTCTTTCCGGTGTTGCTTCTTCGGGTTGGTTCCGATAACATCGTGTTTGTTAGGACCCGTTCGTCTATGTCCGTTTGTCTTCTTCATGGACTCGTTCTTCTTCCTTGCGGGATTACAGGCAAGATGACCATACCCTCAAAATCACTTCTATCTTTGCTTGCTAGATTGCTCGCTCTTTTGCTATGCCTATGCTGCGATACCCACCACTTGCTTATCATGCCTCCCATATTGTTAAGCAAAGCCTCTAACCACCTTGTCCTAGCAAACCATTATTTGGCTATGTTACCGCTTTGCTCAGCCCCTCTTATAGCGTTGTTAGTTGCAGGTGAAGATGAACTTTGTTCCTTGTTGGAACATGGATATTTTGTTGGGATATCACAATATCTCTTATTTAATCAATGCACCTATATACTTGGTAAAGGGTCGAAGGCACGGCCTTATGCCTAGTGTTTTGTTCCACTCTTGCCGCCCTAGTTTCCATCATATCGGTGTTATGTTCCCGGATTTTGCGTTCCTTACGCGGTTGGGTTATAATGGGAAACCCTTGATAGTTCTCCTTGAATAAAACTCCTCCAGCATGGCCCAACATTGGTTTTACCATTCGCCACCTAGCCTTTTCTTTTTCCTTGGGTTTCCGGAGCCCAATGGTCATCTTTATTAAACCCCCGGGCCAGTGCTCCTCTGAGTGTTGGTCCAACCTGTTTGCTGCCGGTGGCCACCAGGGGCAACTCTGGGTTGGCCTACCGGAACCTTGGACATTTCGGTGTGCCCTGAGAACGAGATATGTGCAGCTCCTATCGGGATTTGTCGACACATTCGAGTGGCTTTGCTGGTCTTGTTTTACCATTGTCGAAATGTCTTGTAACC
>NW_021228559.1:0-2047 GCF_002162155.2 Triticum dicoccoides | reverse complement strand
GGACGACGAACATGCCTTCGAGCAACCGTCTGAACAGGGCAACTTGGATAAACAAACCGAACACCCCGTCCCCGGCGAAAACAACAGTCCGGACGACCTTACGCCGGATAGGCTCATGGAGCAGAAGAACCTCCACAAAGGCTCGTCGCCACTGCGCGTAGCCTGAAAAAGCAGAAGCGGAAGCTCAAAACTGCGGAAGATGCAATCAGCATCAGATGGAGCAAAGTACGCAACACCGCAGACAAATATGGCGGCAGTCGCCGCACAAAAAGCTATCCAAAGCGAAAGCTACTACCTGAATTTGATGAGGATGCCTTAGAGCCCCCGCAGTCAAAAAATAGGAAAGCCACCCAGTCGGATAGACGACCGCATGGCCAGCATGGAGAGGCAAGCGGCACCGCACACAAGCCGGCACGCGATCCACCAAAGGATCCACATCAAAAAGATGGCCCGGCCAGATCTATCTACGGGCCAAGAAAGCAAGCTCTAGTAAGCAATACAACACAACAAATATCCGAACATCACGGCACACCCAAATACAGGGGTGCCGCACACCCCCTATCTTTCACGGATGAGGTGCTGGACCATGAATTTCCAGCGGGATTCAAGCCCATAAAGATAGAGGCGTACGACGGAACAACAGACCCTGGTGTCGGTGTCAAAACCGGCGGATCTCGGGTAGGGGGTCCCGAACTGTGCGTCTAGGCCGGATGGTAACAGGAGACGAGGGACACGAAGTTTTACCCAGGTTCGAGCCCTCTCGATGGAGGTAAAACCCTACGTCCTGCTTGATTAATATTGATGATATGGGTAGTACAAGAGTAGATCTACCACGAGATCGAGGAGGCTAAACCCTAGAAGCTAGTCTATGGTATGATTGTTGATGTGTATGTTGTCCTACGGACTAAAACCCTCCAGTTTATATAGACACCGGATAGGGTTAGCGTTACATAGAGTCGGTTACAATGGTAGGAGATCTTCATATCCCTATCGCCAAGCTTGCCTTCCACGCCAAGGAAAGTCCCTTCTGGACACGGGACAGAGTCTTCAATCTTGTATCTTCATAGTCCAGGAGTCCGGCTGAAGGTATAGTCCGGCTATCCGAACACCCCCTAATCAAGGACTCCCTCAGTAGCCCCTGAACCAGGCTTCAATGATGACGAGTCTGGCACGCAGATTGTCTTTGGCATTGCAAGGCGGGTTCCTCCTCCAAGTACTTCATAGAAGATTTTGAACACAAAGATAGTGTCCGGCTTTGCAAAATAAGTTTCCACATATTGCCATAGAGAGAATAATATTTACAGCAATCTAATCTGCTGACGTATTCCGTAGCGTGTCACACCATGGCCAAGCCTTTATCTGAGTCATTTCATTATCCCACCTCAGCGCGTCATGCGAGGCGGTTTCCTTGGCACGTCTTGTTAAAGCAGAGATCGTGTCCCCTTATCCCGGGATTCTCATCAATACGGGCGTGGGTAACCCAACCGCGCCATTGATTACGGCGCTTGGAGATAAGCGAGTCTTACCAGGCTGGTGGGGACATGTAGTTGCGTCCACCCATATAAGGGGATAAAGATCCACCTTTCCACCTACGCCTTCTTCCTCCTTCGCCTATCCATTCTTGCGCACTTGAGATCCAGCGCCCAAGTCCGCACTCCCCACCTCAACCTTCTCCAGCCATGTCCGGAGCAGGAGGCAAGTGGATGGTCTCCTCCGTCACGGAGGGTCATATCAAAAAGCTGAGGAAGGCCGGATACCTGTCTAACGACATCGTGTACCGGCTCCCCAAAAAGGGGCAGCTCATCCCCACCCCTAGGCCCCATGAGAGGGTGGTGTTCCTCCCCCATTTCCTCCATGGAGTGGGCTTCCCTCTCCACCCATTTGTCCGGGGGATCATGTTCTACTGCGGCCTGGATTTCCACGATCTGGCCCCGAACTTCATCCTCAACATTTCGGCATTTATCATCGTGTGCGAGGCCTTTCTCCGCATCCGCCCCCATTTCGGCCTATGGCTCAAGACTTTCAACGTCAAGCCGAAGGTGGTGCG
>NW_021228558.1:0-575 GCF_002162155.2 Triticum dicoccoides | reverse complement strand
GAATCTCGGGCAAGTAACATACCGATGACAAAGGGAACAACGTATGTTGTTATGCGGTCTGACCGATAAAAGATCTTCGTAGAATATGTAGGAGCCAATATGAGCATCCAGGTTCCGCTATTGGTTATTGACCGGAGACATGTCTCGGTCATGTCTACATTGTTCTCGAACCCGTAGGGTCCGCACGCTTAAGGTTTCGATGACAGTTATATTATGAGTTTATGCATTTTGATGTACCGAAGTTTGTTCGGAGTCCCGGATGTGATCACGGACATGACGAGGAGTCTCGAAATGGTCGAGACATAAATATTGATATATTGGAAGCCTATATTTGGATATCGGAAGTGTTCCAGGTGAAATCGGGATTTTAACGGAGTAACGGGAGGTTACCGGAACCCCCCGGGAGGTATATGGGCCTTAGTGGGCTTTAGTGGAAGAGAGGAGAGGTGGCCAGGGCTGGGCCGCGCGCCCCTCCCCCCCTAGTCCGAATAGGACAAGGAGAGGGGGGCGGCGCCCCCCTTCCTTCTCTCTCTCCTCTTTCCCCCTTCCCAAATCCTATTCCAACTAGGAAAGGG
>NW_021228557.1:0-562 GCF_002162155.2 Triticum dicoccoides | reverse complement strand
AGGACGTAGAGCATTTGCATCTAACCATCCTGCAAGAACCCACAGCCATCCGAGGCTCAAGACCAAGCGCAACCCGCCTTTAGGTAGGGCCTCGTCAGTCCCGTGCTGGCTCACGAGTGCCCAGATACACCTCGTCTAGCCCTGCAGTACAAGCCACGTGTCAGGGCGGGGCTGTACACGGCCCGGGGGCTCCTCCCGAAGGGGAGCCCCTGCCCTCGCACCAGTGGAAGCACCATGCTCCATGCTGGCTGACGACACTGCCGAGGAGCGGCTATGCCCGTACAAATACGGAAGCGCTATGCTCCGCGCTGGTGATAAACAACTGAGGGTGTCCCACGGCCGCATCAACCTCAGGGAGCCCAGAGCTGAATGTTTGGCCTCAGCACAATGCCTCCCCTCAGGAGCGCCACGCGAGGGGGCTGGACACGGGGGCTGGGCTTGGGCCAAGCCCGAGCGCACGCCGCCCATCCAAGTCCCTTGGACCTGGTCGTCGCGCGCCTCTTCTCGAGCAGAGCCAAGGTATGAAGACCGTTTGAGCGTCAAGGGGGACTCCTGAGCATCG
>NW_021228556.1:0-996 GCF_002162155.2 Triticum dicoccoides | reverse complement strand
TTCCGTTGTATCGACTAAGGTAGCACTGGAAGAACCACTGCGATTGCGCCCCAGTTGAGCTGGGCGAGCGCCTCAGTGGAGAAAGCTAAAACTGACCATCATGATGAGGCGAGAGCCGGTCGCTGTTCGAGATGTTTTTTTCGAGTCCCTAAAGACTTATGCCGCTTAGGGCGAGGAACCGGCTTTGTCCGGCCCAGGCGTGGATAGCGCCCCGAATTCGGCCTTCCGAACACTAGGGGCTTCGCCAAAATTTAAAATTATAGAATTCTATGGCTAAGTGAGAGTGTTCAAGCAATATAAGTCCGGTTGCCTCATTCGTTGTGTTGAGCACCTCCCTAGATGGACCCAGAAATGGGAACAAGAGTGCTCAAATTTATCCCGAACACCCCAGCACTCGTGGCATGGGGGCTGAAGCCGAAGACTTGCCATATCTCAGATTTGATAAACGGCCGCACAGAAGGTAATATTTTAAATTAACAAGCGTTGCTTAGCGCATATGAACAATGTTTTCAGCGCACAAGATAACAAAATGCGAGTCTACTCAAATATTACATCTTTGGAGCACTCACCTACAATAATGCGGGCACCCTTCAGGACACTCTTATAATACATCTAGGGCATGCGATACTCCTTGCCCGGCGGCGGTGCGTCTGTCACAAGCTTCTCAGCATCCATCTTGCCCCATTGCACCTTTGCGCGGGCAAGGGCCCGACGGGCACCTTCAATACAGGCGAAGTGCTTGATGACTTCAATCCATGGACAAGCATCCACCAGCCGCCGCACCAGGCCGACGTAGCTCCCAGGCATGGCCTCTTTGGGCCACAGCCGAACTATGAGGCCTTTCATGGCCTGTTCGGCCACCTTGTGGAGCTTGACCAGCTGCTTCAGCTGGTCGCTAAGGGGAACCGGATGTCCGGCCTCAGCATACTGAGACCAAAAGACCTTCTCCGTCGAGCTCCCCTCCTCGGCCCTATAGAAAGCGGCAGCATCGGAACG
>NW_021228555.1:0-406 GCF_002162155.2 Triticum dicoccoides | reverse complement strand
AAAAACTAAGATGAGCTAGCTTGGGAGAAGTAAACGGGGTGAAGAGGAAAAGTGGAAAAATAATAGAGAGGTTGCAAACACTTATATGGGCATATATAAGTTACTAATGACGTGCCACATGTCCCACAGGCCACCACTAGTGACAGTACCAGTGGTGTGTCACATGTGTCACATGTCACCACTAACTTATGCCAGGTTAGGAAACTTGGTCACACATGCTGGTGGCATGTGAACATGCAAGCACAACACCAGTAACCTGTTAGTGGTGGCATACCAAATATGGCGTAGATTGAAAGTAGGGCGCCACCAATTAAGATTGTGTCTAACCATTTCTGCAATATTTGAAGAAGCTAATCGATGGAGCTTTCTTCGGATATCATTTCATGGAAGTGATCATCAAATAGTA
>NW_021228554.1:0-410 GCF_002162155.2 Triticum dicoccoides | reverse complement strand
GGCGCTAAACTGCTGACGTCTGAGAGCTTTCGGAAGAATCATATAACACCGAGTGCCCATACTTATTCCCGCGTGGTGGTTAGTGCGAAAAGGGCAGAGAATCAAACATCCAAACTCGTTAGTGTCTTGGGAGCGTGCGGAGACAATTAGTGATCCTGTCGCCCCGTCTCGCGGACTTACGACAAGGGTCAGGCCCATCCCTTTCCTAGGGTTGTCTGCCTGCCCGGCCATGCCGCGTAGTTACGTCGCGGGTACCCTCACGGTCAACCCGACTTTAGTAATTCTCGCGGTACCCCTTGGGTCGACTTGACTTCAACAAAGGACTATGTTAAAAGTCAAGGTAACCGTGTGTCCGTAACATCAAGGGGGAATCTGAGGAATCACCCTCGATGGATTCCCACTCGATTTAA
>NW_021228553.1:0-1682 GCF_002162155.2 Triticum dicoccoides | reverse complement strand
GCTTCTGAGGACCAGCACCGGATGAGGAACCCATGTCACGGCCATGCTTGCGTGTTGCGTCATAGTCAGTCTGACCAGTTTCAGCACTGATGGCTTTGTTGACAAGTTTCTGAAAAGATGTGCACTCATGCAGACGGAGGTCACGGCGAAGCTCAGGACTAAGGCCCTTACGGAACCTTGCTTGCTTCTTGGCGTCAGTAGAAACTTCCTCGGTTGCATATCGTGCGAGATTACCGAACTCCCTGCTGTAAACATCCACAGAAAGTCGGCCTTGGGTGAAACTGCAAAATTCTTCACGTTTACGGTCCATGAGACCCTCCGGAATGTGATGTTCACGGAAAGCCTCGCTGAATTCAGCCCAAGTAGTGACATGGCCCGCCGGGCGCATAGCTCCATAATTCTCCCACCATAGACTGGCGGGGCCTTCAAGATGATATGCAGCAAAGGTGACCTTGTCAGACTCCGCTACCAGCGCGGAACGCAGTTTGTGAGCAATACTGCGAAGCCAGTCATCAGCGTCGAGAGGCTCGACGGAGTGGTGGAACGTGGGTGGATGTAATTTGATGAAATCACTGAGTGACACCACGTTAGTCCTCTGATGGTGTGCCGTGTTCTGTTCAATACGCTCTAACAAACGGTTGGTCTCCCGCTTGTTTCTCTCAGCTTCCATCATAACCTTGGCTAGTGAAGGAGGATGAGGCAGATTTGCATCCCTGGCTTCACTGCCTTCGGCCTGCTCTTGAGAAGCAGGGTTAGCGCGCGTGTTGACCATCCTAGGTAAACAAGACAATGATTTAGTCAGAATGATAAAATTCCGACATAGGATACCGAATGTAAGGAATAATTCGGAATGCAAGATGATCATCCATATGACATGGTAAATACAGAAACTGATTCTTTATTCCATCGTCATACACACCATACAGGGTTTAGTACAAGACCAAACAAAGTACTATTACGGTGAAAGAGGATTACATCTCATCGGAGGCATTCCAAGCTCCTATACATTATTTTTCTACACCTCCGGAAGGAGTACAAACTAGGTCATATCCCACGAGTCACGCGGGACGATAGACGACACAGCTAGTGCGAACTAGTGATACTACCACTAACTCAGACCGATCCGTAGTAGTCCTCGTAGAAGTCACCTCCATAGCCTAGAAGCTCAACATGATCATCCGGAAACAGACGATCTCGCGGAGCTTGTGGACCATAGGGGCTAGGATGAGGTCTTGGACCAACAGACGGTGGCCTGCGGGGCCCGCGAGGTGGGGTGATGCCTCCTACATCACGCCAAACCATCACGTCTGGCAGAGCAGATCTCACAGGATAGAGATCGCGCATATCTGAACATCCAGCTTGCACCGCCGGTGCGAACTGAGTCAATGTGGCCCAATGGTCAGCACGGGTATTGAAGAGCTCTAACCTCAAGGCCCGATTTTCACGGTCCTTATCCTCGAGCATCTCAGCAGTGGTGCGAGTCCGTGAATCCTCCTGGGTGGGGTCAGCATAGATAGCCTGGAGATACCCTTGTGCTCCCGGAAGTGATCCTGGCATATACCGGAAATCAGAGTCCCGAAATAGACCAGATCTGACTCGCATAATGGTCATCATAGAGTAGGCGGCGTCCTGCACAGCCATCTCAATAGTAACCCCGAGTCCATAGGAGCAGTGAAGAGGCT
>NW_021228552.1:0-1137 GCF_002162155.2 Triticum dicoccoides | reverse complement strand
TCCTCCTCCTAGTAGGAGTAGGACTCCTACTAGGAGGGGAAAGGAAGTGGGGAGGGAGAAGGAAAGGGGGGGCACTGCCCCCCTCTCCTAGTCCAATTTGGACCAGGGGGGAGGAGGCGCGCGGCCCACCCTGGCTGCCCTTCTCTCTCTCCACTAAGGCCCATATGGCCTATTACTTCTCCCGGGGGGTTCCGGTAACCCTTCGGTACTCTGGTTTTCTCCGAAATCACCCGGAACACTTCCGATGTCCGAATATAGCCGTCCAATATATCAATCTTTATGTATTGACCATTTCGCGACTCCTCATTATGTCCGTGATCACATCCGGGACTCCGAACTAACTTCGGTACATCAAAACTCATAATATAACTGTCATCGAAACCTTAAGCGTGCGGACCCTACGGGTTCGAGAACAATGTAGACATGACCGAGACATGTCTCCGGTCAATAACCAATAGCGGAACCTGGATGCTCATATTGGCTCCTACATATTCTACGAAGATCTTTATCGGTCAGACCGCATAACAACATACGTTGTTCCCTTTGTCATCGGTATGTTACTTGCCCGAGATTCGATCGTCGGTATCTCAATACCTAGTTCAAACTCGTAAACGGCAAGTCTCTTTACTCGTTTTGTAATACATCATCTCGCAACTAACTCATTAGTTGCAATGCTTGCAAGGCTTATGTGATGTGCACTACCGAGAGGGCCCAGAGATACCTCTCCGACAATTGGAGTGACAAATCCTAATCTCGAAATACGCCAACCCAACATGTACCTTTGGAGACACCTGTAGAGCTCCTTTATAATCACTCATTTACGTTGTGACGTTTGGTAGCACACAAAGTGTTCCTCCGGCAAACGGGAGTTGCATAATGTCATAGTCATAGGAACATGTATAAGTCATGAAGAAAGCAATAGCAACATACTAAACGATCGTGTGCTAAGCTAATGGAATGGGTCATGTCAATCACATCATTCTTCTAATGATGTGATCCCATTAATCAAATAACAACTCTTTTGTTCATGGTTAGGAAACATAACCATCTTCGATTAACGAGCTAGTCAAGTAGAGGCATACTAGTGACACTCTGTTTGTCTATGTATTCACACATGTATTATGTTTCCGGTTAATA
>NW_021228551.1:0-390 GCF_002162155.2 Triticum dicoccoides | reverse complement strand
AGTCACACCGATCACAAGATCTGAAGCATGGAGTTGTTTAGACGAAGCAGAGACTTGACCAGTTGATGACCCACAAGTGTAGGGGATCTACCGTATTCCTTTTGATAAGTAAGAGTGTCGAACTCAACGAGGAGCAGAAGGAAATGACAAGCGGTTTTCAGTAAGGTATTCTCTGCCAGCACTGAAATTGTAGGTAACAGATAGTTTTGTGATAAGATAATTTGTAACGGGTAACAAACAATGAAAGTACATAAGGTGTAGCAAGGTGGCCCAATCCTTTTTGTAGCAAAGAACAAGCCTGGACAAGTTCTTATATGAGAAAAGCGCTCTCGAGGACACATGGGAATTATTGTCAAGCTTGTTTTCATCACGCTCATATGATTCGCGTTC
>NW_021228550.1:0-795 GCF_002162155.2 Triticum dicoccoides | reverse complement strand
GACGAGGTTGAACAGCTCGGTGGAGATGCGCGTGTATAACCACTGGATGATGGCCAGATCATCTTTGAGCCAGCAAGGGTTGTGCGGCTCGGGGGGAGACTCATCGGAGATGTGGTGGAGCAGCGAGCAACGGCCGAGGTGGATCTCAAACAGGTGGCGCCAGTGGTAATAGTTCCTGCTATGGAGATCATGAACAATGGGGATGAAGGGGGTCACGTCTGTGATGGTGTCGCTGAAGGAGAGAGAGGGGATGGTGAGGGTAGTATTGGTCGCCGGGCTGGTTTGATTGCCGGCGGCGGGCTGGGAAGGATTGCCGGCGCCGGGGTTGGTCATGGCGCTGGAGTTTAGGAGAGGATCGTGGGAGAGGTAACTGATACCATGAAAACTGATTGAGTACTTTTCTTAATGACTTAAAGGATACACAGCGGATTATGTATAGGGGGGCGAGGCCCAACCAAAACTAGTACGTGCACGAGATCGTGCGAGAGTCATGGAGAAACTGCCATGACCAAGTCACCTGGCTAACACCGTGGTCGCCATGGCTGCAGCTCCATCCAGCCGCGCCCTGGCCATGCACCCACGAGCGCCTGCCCGAGCGTGGCCTCGCGCCACTGCCTGCCGCTGCTCCCCCCTGTCGTGCCCTGCTGCTCCCCCTCGCGCTTTGTTTGCCCACCTGCTGCCGCCTACTACTTAGCACCGCTGCTTCTACCATTGTTGTTGCTCGCGTACCGCTGCTGCTGCGCTCCTCTGCCTGTTGGTGCCCCTGCTACTCTACTGCCGTTGCTGCTTTACTGC
>NW_021228549.1:0-1023 GCF_002162155.2 Triticum dicoccoides | reverse complement strand
TCACCAATACAAAGACTTTCGATGCAATGTAGGTTGCACAGAGACTTCACGAAACCTTCATACAAATCAAAACTACAATCCTTGAAGCAAATCTGAAGCTCCCTCAGCCTTACCAAATTGCCAAATGCGCCACTAATAAGAGGATCCAGGCGTATATAATACCCAGCCGGCCTCCTTCTCCTCCTTACCTCTTCATTCTTCCTCTCCTCCATCATCTCCTCCTCTCCACCTTCTCCATGGCGCCCTCCTCTTCCTCCTCCATGGCTCCTCCTCCTCCAAGGCTCCTCCTCCTCCCCTCCTCCAAGGGTCTTCTTCCTCCTCCCCTCCTCCATGGCTCATCCTCCTCCAAGACTACAAGCTCCAAGGCTCCTCCTCCTCGTCCCTTCCTCCATGTCTCCTCCTCCACCCATGGCTCCTCCTCCCCCTCCCCTCCTCCATGGCGCCCTCCATCATCTCCTCTCCTCTCCTCCAATTTGGATTCAAAATTGGCTAGATGAACAGGACAAATAATTCGGAGAAAAAAATGAGCAAACAAATTGGCTAGATGAACGGGACAAATAATTCGGAAAACAAAACGAGGAGAAAAAAACAAAAAAATTGTGATCCAGATCCAGATCCAGATTCAAAGTTCAAAAAAAGTTAACCATGGCGCGTCTACAAAATGCGCCACTAATAAGGCCTTAGGAGGGGCGCATTTCAGAATGCGCCACCCCTAGGGACGTATTAGTGGCGCATTTCAGAAATGCACCACGCCTAAGATTCTTAGGGGTGGCGCATTCGAAATACGCCACCCCTAAGCCCTTATTAGTGGCTTGTAGTTAGTGGCGCATCCATAATGCGCCACTAAAGGCAAAAAAAGGGCGCCACTATAAGCCTGTTTCCTAGTAGTGTAAGTTGACGTGGTCCTGCACACAAAAGCAAATAACTTTGCTCCCAACGAGTCAGAAAGGTTGTCAATCTCTCCGGTCTTGTTGTTTACAAAGGATCAAACACAAGGGTAGAAATAGTAGTGGTGATTGCAAC
>NW_021228548.1:0-1078 GCF_002162155.2 Triticum dicoccoides | reverse complement strand
ATAGCATTTCAGCTTACGTGGCAAAATAGAACTGAAGATTAGACTGAGAACATCACATGCCAAAACAACACTTTATTACTTCACAGGCAAGGTTAATTTTTGGCTTTGGTTTGTGAAGTAATTGTTTCTTAACTGAGGATGATTATATGCTTTTATTATGGAGGATCATTGTTGTATATATATGTGGACAATCCTGAGATGTTTGGAGTGCTTCATACTTCTGTAAGAACAGGATAGGGTGGCTCTTATAGCTTTATACGGATGAGTAGTGTTGTAATTCTGTGTGATATATTTTCCTTTTTTTAAGACTTGTTGTCTCCGAGTTTAGTGAAACTAGGGACCATTGGTTGTACTTGGCTTGCCTTTTTTCTTTGTAATAATGAACTGCATTGGCTAGGTGTCACCTTTAAATCTTGATCTCGGTACAGAGTTCTGAATGGAATATATACTACCATTCTTCCTAGTAAGGAAATTCATTGTTTGTTTATAGAATTATTAAAGCTCTTGCACCTGCTAACCTACCAAGGACCAAGCTCATGGGTTTCTTAGCCCCAATTCTTTTCAGGTATCCACCTACAGGAGTAGAAGTTCAAGATGGGAAGTACTTTTTTTTTAGAAAAATGAGGATGACCCCCGACCTCTGCATCTGGGAGATGCATACGACCACTTTATTGATTATTCTCGAGGACCTTATAAAGTGTTACAACAATAAGCCTGAATCCACCATCTAGGCAACATATGCCGCTACTCCTATCCATATGATGAAGGGGTGCTAGCTGGGCCACTACCCAGACCACTCACCTAAACCTAATATCAAAAGCCAGAATCCCCAGCCTAGCCACATACCGGGTCTGGGGCATAAATCGGTCTGACGCACTCACAGGTGTCGTCTCCACCATCTTCCACTGGTCCATCTCCAAGCAGATTTAGGTGCCAACCTTGGCAGGCTCCTTCGCCATCAACACCACCATGACGCCAAATGACGATCACCACCTACGATAGAACATCGCCAAGCAGATGGAGCGCTACCACAAGATGAAGATCAGCGGTAGAATAGATAAAATGCCGCACACATTGC
>NW_021228547.1:0-3689 GCF_002162155.2 Triticum dicoccoides | reverse complement strand
ATGTTGAAGTCTTGTGTGGGAAAGTTAAATATCCTGCTGATTTTCTTGTTCTTGGTTCCCCACAAGATGACTTTTGTCCCATTATATTTGGTAGACCCTTCTTGAATACTGTTAATGCCCGCCACCGTCACATCGCACGGGTGCTCTCCGGGCCCGCCCGACTTTCACAATGGTCTCAAGTGAAGTCCAGGTAACTGTGTGTCCAGACATCAAGGGGAAAACCCGAGGAATCACCCCGGTGGATTCCACTCGATGTAATCATCAAGATGAACGTAAGAGGAACCACCCTCGAGGTTCACACTTGAGGTGTTGCACGACAGAGCCGTATCAGGAATGGTGAAGCAGGAACCACCCTCGATGACCACAACCGAATAGCTACACTACAGAGATCTCATCAGGAGTGATGTATGAGGTTCCACCCTCGGCACTTGATGGTAACTCTGCAGAGTCAAGCAACAAAAAGGGGCATGATGTGATGTGAGGTGTTGGGCTCCGCTCGTCGATCACGTTGATCGAGTCCTCGATGATGAAGCAAGGGCAACAAGGATAAGGTGGGGGTCACTGATGGATCACTAGCCAACCTATACTAAGCAGTTTAGGATAAGCAGGTAAGGTACAACAGCAGGTACAAAAGCAAGCTATGCATCAGAATAGGAGCAATCAAATACGGTAGCAAAATCTAATGCAAGCATGAGAGAATGGAATGGGCGATATCAGGATGATCAAAGGGGGGGCTTGCCTAGAAGCTCCGGTGAAAGGGAAGAAGGATCGTCGTCGACATAGTCAATCACAGGGGCATCAACAGCGGTCTCCGGGTCTACCGAAGAGAAGAGGGGGAAGAAATAGTAAATATAATGCAATAGATGCAACACAGATGTATGACGGGGTAACACGCAGGGCTAGGGGTGTTCTAACGCGGTGCTACACGATACCGGTGAAGTGGCATAACATCCGAGAAAGTTTTCCGGTTTCGGACGTCTGTCAAACAGATGAACCGGAGGGGAAAGGTTCGACGTTTTCCATGATAGGGACGTGTGGCGGGCGAACGGACCGCGCATTTGGATTTGTCTCGTCATTCTGAGAAACTTTGATGTATAAAACTTTTTCATCCGAGTTACGATTTATTTTGTAAGATTTTTCAAAGATTTAACAATACCCGGAAAATCCTTGAAATTTCACCAAGTCTGAGAATTCATCAGTTTTTTGAACATCAGTTAGCTGTTTTCAAAAGGCTACAACTATTGTTTTATACATTCTATGGGTTAGTGCCTTATATCAAAATTGAGCATTCTCTGTGAATTACATGTTAGTAACATTTACATCCATGATAGAGTTCATTTGCTTGATCATCAACAGCTCTAAAGTAGCTATGAAAATAAAGCTTTTTTTTGGTTTTTCTGTTAAGAGAACATAGAACTTTGTGATTTTCATAGGATTTAATCCATGCATCAAAAGGATTTGGTCCAGTGGGGTAAAATGAAGTTTGTCAAGTATACTTTCTACCCATATTTTTCTTAGTCCTGTTAACAACTCTTTAGTCTATGTTTAGTGGTTGTTTAGAGGGCTAGTCATTGTAGAAATACAAAAGCTAGCTAGTGTAGGTACAGTACTTAGCAGTAGTAGTATAAGCAGAGCATTGGCAGCAGCAACGCAGTAGCGAAGAGCAGTAACAGTGGTTAGGAGAAGCAAGCATCAGTAGCACACGGCAGCAACAGCAAGCTGCGCACGGGCGTGGCCTGGTCGCGGCGGGACACACACACGGGCGGTCGCGGTCGTACATCAGCGCAGGAAGTGGCAGCAGCATCGGCAAATCAGCAACAACAACGGAGCTAGCAGCGAGCAGTGCAGGCGTGCACGAGAGACAACAGGCAGACGGGCGCACATGCGCGTGAGCATGGCAGTGGCTGGCCACGGCACTGGTCAGCGAGGAGCGGCACGGGAGCGGCAAGGCGGATGTGGCCAGCGTGGACCCGACACGTAGGCGAGCAGCAGCAGGCGAGCCTGGCAGCAAACAACAGCGACAGCAGGGCAGCGGTGGCAGAAGTCACGGCACGCAACAAGCAATATACAACGCGGCTGGCCATTGCTAGCAGGTGAGCACGCAGGCGTGCGTGCGTGGAGGCGCGACCGTGGGCGCGTGTAGGTGATGCTGGGGTGCGGAGATGGGTAGGTGAGCACGTCGACAGGGGCGACGTCTGACGGTGGCTACGGGTGGTGTTTGGCAATGGGAGTAGAGGAGAAAGGGAGGAGGGGACGAGCGGCTCACCGGGAGCCTGTAGGTGTGCAAGAGCATGCTCAGGGAGGGGTTGGAGCACAGGATGATGACGGACTTGAAGAAGAAGGTGGCGGTGCCCCAGGAGGAAGACAGGTGAATTGATGGCTCGGTGGCGCTCCAACTCGAATCCACGCTCGTAGTGGACGAAGACGAAGACGGAGAAGCTCCTGGACGTCCTGGCCGGTGGCCGCGAGCTTCACCGGGGCGCGTCCATGGCGGCACTCGGATGCGCGAGGCAGAGAGCGACGAGGGAGAGAGGGGGTCTAGAGGGAGTGGGGTGAGTGGAGTGGCAGGGGGAGGAGCCCGAGGAGGCGCTGGTGGTGGCCTTATCCTCCCCGCGGCGACGCCGATGAGGTGGTCAGGGGCAACCATGCCCCTGGGCCTCCAAGGCCCAGGGGGCAGTGTGTGTGTGGGGGGGCTCTTTTATTTATAAGCTATGTTTTGTTTTTTCATTTTCTTTATGCAATTTCTTTTAGCCGGCAAATCTATTTTGTAATATGTGGGACTTGCCCACATAAATATTTTGCATTAACTAGCACTGCCACTAAAAGTTAGGAAGGCTTTTGAGTTTGTTTGAACTTTTCATAAATGGGAAGGCATTTAAATATGTTGTTCTAGCACTGTTTTAATTAGTTTAGAGCATTAAACCACTTTATAAAATTGTTGGTTCACCACCATAATTAGTTATGGAATATTTGCCACACTTGAACATTTAGTTTTTGACCTACAAAAACTTTTGTTTTTTTACTTTAATTTAAATTTGAATTTGACCCGGTTTCGAATCAATGAGAGTTTTAACAACAGAGATCGTGGTGACGTGGCATCATTAGCAGAGGATTACTGTAGCTTGATTATCCGGGCATCACATCACGCTTCATCAGAAGGGCAGCAAGGTTGGTGTAGAGACCCTCCGTGATCGAATCCCCCTCCGGTAGGGTGCCGGAAAAGGACCCATGATGGGATCTCACGGGAACAGAGGCTTGCGGCGGCGGAAAAGTATTTTGGTGGACGCTTCTGATGTTGGGGGAAAATTTGGCAATTTATAGTGCAATGATTAGGGTTGGGGACTCCCGAGGGGCTAATACATCTCCAACGTATCTATAATTTTTGATTGGTCCATGCTATTATATTATCCATCTTGGATGTTTTATATGCATTTATATGCTATTTTCTATGATTTTTGGGACTAACCTATTAACCTAGAGCCCAGTGCCAGTTTCTGTTTTTTCCTTGTTTTTGAGTTCTATAGAAAGGGAATACCAAACGGAGTCCAATTGACCCGAAAATTTACGGAGATTATTTTTGGACCAGAAGAAGCCCACGGAGCATCGGAGATGGACCAGAAGAGTCCTGAGTCAACCATGGGGGTGGGAGGCGCGCCCTACCCCCTGGGCACACCCCCTACCTCGTGGAC
>NW_021228546.1:0-393 GCF_002162155.2 Triticum dicoccoides | reverse complement strand
CCGTATGACATGGTAGATACAGAAACTGCTTCTTTTATTCCATCGTCATACACACCATACAGGGTTTAGTACAAAACCAAACAAAGTACTAATACGGTGAAAAGAAGATTACATCTCATCGGAGGCATCCCAAGCTCCTATACATTATTTCTCTACACCTCCGGAAAGAGTACAAACTAGGTCATATCCCACGAGTCACGCGGAACGATAGAAGACACAGCTAGTGCGAACTAGTGATACTACCACTAACTCAGACCGATCCGTAGTAGTCCTCGTAGAAGTCACCTCCATAGCCTGGAAGCTCAACATGATCATCCGGAAACAGACGGTCTCGCGGAGCTTGTGGACCATAGGGGCTAGGATGAGGCCTTGGACCAACAGACGGTGGCCTGC
>NW_021228545.1:0-416 GCF_002162155.2 Triticum dicoccoides | reverse complement strand
TGCTTCTAAGGGAGATACCTCGTTGTTCTTTTATCATCGACATGGAGTAACCATTTTTATGCTCATTTACGTTGATGATATTATTGTCACCACCTCCTCTCCTAGAGCAGTTGATGCCCTCCTTCAGGATTTGCGCATGGATTTTTCTCTCAAGGATTTGGGTAGCCTTCATTTTTTCTTGGGATCGAGGTGAAGCATGTGGCTTGTGGCATTGTTCTATCCCAAGAAAAGTATGTACAAGATATCCTTGAGCGGGTGGGCATGAAAGGTTGCAAACCTTCTCCAACTCCTTTGTCTACCTCAGAGAAGTTGTCTCTTCATGATGGAGAGGCCCTTGGAGCTGAAGACTCCACCAGGTAGAAAAGTGTGGTTGGAGCTTTGCAGTATTTGACTTTAACCAGGCCTGATATATGCTT
>NW_021228544.1:0-817 GCF_002162155.2 Triticum dicoccoides | reverse complement strand
AGAATTTGCGTGCTGACTCTCCGGGCTGTTGAGTTATGTGGCTTAAATCGTTTGCATCCGGAGGGCGGACATAAGTCCCCTGAAAGTTTGCTCGAAACGCATCCTCAAGCTCTTCCCAACTTCCAATGGTATTTTCTGGGAGGCTTTTGAGCCAATGCCGAGCTGGCCCTTTGAGCTTGAGGGGTAGGTATTTTATGGCATGGAGATCGTCTCCTCTGGCCATATGTATGTGTAGGATATAATCCTCAATCCAGACTCCGGGGTCTGTTGTTCCGTCATATGCCTCTATGTTTACGGGTTTGAATCCCGCTGGAAATCCATGATCCAGTACCTCGTCGGTGAAACATAGTGGGTGTGCGGCGCCCCTGTATTTGGGTGTGCCGTTGTCTTCAAATGCTCGACGGGTTATGTTGCTTCCTGGAGTCTTCTTTTTTGGCCCATAGATAGACCTGGCCGGGTCATCCTTTTTCCGACAATCTTTATGCTGATCGTGTGCCGGCTTGTGTGCAGCGCCCCTTGCTGTTCTTGGCCTGTCATCTAGTCGTCTATCCCGCCAGGCGGCTTCTTTCTTTTTTGACTGCGGGGGCTCTAAGGCCTCCTCGTCAAATTCGGGCAACAACTTGCGCTTCGGGTAGCTCTTTGTCTGGTGACTAGCGCCATATTTATCTACGGTGTTGAGTACTTTGCTCCATCTCATTCTGAGTGCGTCCTCCGCTGTTTTGAGCTTCCGCTTTTGCTTCTTCAAACTTCGTGCAGTGGCGACGAGCCTTTTATGAAGGTTCATATGCTCTGGTGATGTGAGATCGTCTTCGCCGGG
>NW_021228543.1:0-403 GCF_002162155.2 Triticum dicoccoides | reverse complement strand
GTGGAACAGCTTCAATCATAAACACAAAAAGTTTGCTACTGACCCGAGAAACATTAGACTTGGCTTAGCTTCAAATGGATTTAACCCATTTGGCCACCAGAGCGCCACATATAGCATGTGGCCAGTGCTTGTTATCCCTTGCAACATGCCTCCAAATGTCTACACAAAAGAATCAAACTACATGATGGCCTTGCTCATCCCAGGTCCAAAAAGTCCTGGAAAGGATTTTGATTTGTTCATGGAGCCTCTTGTGGAGGAACTTCAACAGCTATGGAGGGGTGTTCTCACTCGAGACCTATATAGCAGCCCACCAGCTGACTTCAACAGCTGATAATTCGAAGAGACTTGCAAAGATAACTCAATCACATAAAAGAATTCAGAGAAGAATCAAATATTTTCCATA
>NW_021228542.1:0-1793 GCF_002162155.2 Triticum dicoccoides | reverse complement strand
AGGGGGAATACTGTTTAGTATTAATAGCAATCAGAATAGGAGAAGGAACTCTTCTATACTTCACAGATGATGATGTTAACAAAGTATTGGGTATCGCATTTTCAGGAAAGGAGTTGTGAATTCCTTCCGTGGAAGAAACCATTGACAAAAAAATATCAATATGCATCCGACTGAAAGTCCCGAAGTTTAAAAGAATCAACCGTGGTCCACTCGTTGTTATTCTAACCAAGAATCATGAAGCACCAATGCCAGATGGCGACATTGTTGCCTTCAAGACTGCATTCATTCTGATTTTGATGACAAAATTCCTTGTGCACCAAACTTTACTGGACAATATATGTCTAAGATATTTATTGACTCTCGAGAATTCGGGTGACATCCCAAACTGGAAATGGGTGAGGTATGTCATGAACGACATTATATCAGCCCGGGCATTGGGCAACAAGCTCACTGACAAGACAAAAGCCACATACATACACAGATGTGTCATGTTTCTGCAGGTATCTACATTGTATAATAAATCTAAGTTTGCACAAAAAGTTTGCATATAATTTCAGCTATGAATTACATTATACTTTCAATTGTTCTATTTGGACAACTTGGAATTGAGTCCACTAAGTCTCAAGCATTATTGCTTCTCATGAATCATGGCCTATGATCAACATGCATTAAAAGTAAGGATGAATATGGACCTCAAAGAGAAGAATCCGTACAAGCCAACCCAGTTCGGGTTGATGAGTATTTGAGGTCCATATTCATTCTTACTTTTATTGCATGTTTATCATACGCAATCCTTACTTTTAATTCATGGGAAGCAATCATGCTTGAGATTTAGTGGACCCGATTTCAAGTTGTACAAGTAGAATACTAACATACAATGTAATTAATACCTGGAATTATATGTAACTTATTTGTGCAAATTCAGATTTATTATGCAATGTAGATACCTGCAGAAAGATGACACATCCTTGTATGTATGTGGCTTTTGTCCCATCAATGTGTTTGTTGACCGATGCCCGGGTTGCTGATATAATTTCGTTGATGGCATACCTTGCCCAGTTCCCATTCGGAATGTCATCCAAATTCTTCAGAGCCACAAAATATCGTAGACATATACTGTCCAATAAAGTTTGTGGCGCAAGTAATTTTGTCATCAAAAGCAGAATGAATGCGGTCTTGAAGGCAGCAATGTCGTCATCCTATATTGGTGTTTCATAATTCTTGATTAGGATAACAATGAGTAGACTGTGGTTGATTTTTTTAAACTCTGGAACTTTCAATCGGATGCATATGATATTTTTTATGTCACTGATTTCTTCCGCAGAAGGAATTCGCAACTCCTTTCACAAGAATGGGGTTCAATACTTTGTTAACATCATCACCTGTGAAGCCATCTCCCATTCTGATTGCTATATCTTGAATGGATAACCTAGATAGAAGGGTGTGGCTAAAATCATGAGTATTTGTGATATCCGGTAGTTTTAAGATTCCATCAAACTTCATTTTAGGGACTAAGTGTTTATTTTCTTTGTTAAATTCTTTTACAATGGACGAAATGTAAATAGGTTTGCATCTACAAATGGAGGTTGTATATTTAATAGGATAACAGGAAGTGATGATGACCTGATCAGTGGCTCCATGAAATCTTCATTGTCGTGGTCTGCACGGGCAACCTTTTGCGATGACCAACCCTGGTAATTTTCTTCCTTCTTGCAACAGGACACTTTTGTAACCTAGCATGGAGATACCTGCAGTTGGCAAAGAAATAGAAAAAATAGCATGCGAGCGCGATT
>NW_021228541.1:0-395 GCF_002162155.2 Triticum dicoccoides | reverse complement strand
GATGACGAGCATCCAAGTCAGAATGAAGACATGTCATGTTTCCAGAAGCTATGGGTGATGGATCTGAGGTATACAGAATGGTACTGGCTACTGTCGGAAAAGATGAAGAGGTTGATGGTTGACCTCAGGGAGCTGAATGTGGAAGGAGTCAAGCATGGGAGCATAAGTGATTTGTGTGGAGGTAGACCAAGCCTTGTAGTACTTCGAGTAACAGTAGCTGCTCCGGTCCCTATGGAGAACGAAGACACAAATAATCAAGCACATTTCCCCAATATGTACAGTACAAACAGCCTTACGACATCTAGCATCATCAACCATGTCCTGCCTCCATTGCTTGAGTCATTTAGCTTCATCAACAAAGATGCAACTGCAGCCAAGATATCTAGCATCTCCTT
>NW_021228540.1:0-2293 GCF_002162155.2 Triticum dicoccoides | reverse complement strand
AGAGAGAGAGAGAGAGAGAGAGAGAGAGAGAGATCAAACACATACTACTGGTACATACCCTCAGCCCCGAGGGTGAACTACTCCATTCTCGTCATGGATAGCACCGGGATGATGAAGATGGCCTCCGGTGATGGGATCCCCCTCCGGCAGGGTGCCGGAACAGAGTCTCGATTGGTTTTTGGTGGCTACAGAGGCTTGCGGCGGCGGAATTCCCGATCTATATTCTGTTCTGGAAGTTTTAGGGTACGTAGGTATATATGGGTGCAAGGGGTACGTCGGTGGACCTCCGGGGACTCCCCTGTCGTGCACTCCAAGTCCATCAGGTTGCTTTCCTTCCAAAAATAACTTCTCCAGTTGATTTCGTTCCGTTTTGACTCCGTCTGATATTCCTTTTCCTCGAAACACTGAAATAGGCATAAAACAACAAATCTGGGCTGGTCCTCCGGTTAATAGGTTAGTCCCAAAAATAATATAGAAGTGGATAATAAAGCCCAATATTGCCAAAAACAGTAGATAAAGTAGCATGGAGCAATCAAAAATTATAGATACGTTGGAGACGTATCAAAGCGCTTCCAGCAGACAATCCTGCGCCTCGGGCGCAACGGAAGTCCTTGATACAGACGGCCCTCCCTCCCTAACGAGGGGCTGCCCGCCTGAGTCCAGAACCACTGAAGGCTCCGGAACAGTGTTCGGCTGAGAGCCCGGCTTACCGTGGCTCTCATCGACACGATCCGCGGGGACCTTGAACCCCGCGAGTCCGACGTCTGGGACGCCGCCTTGAGGCGCCTCCAGGGCCACCTCCCCCATCTCTGGGAGCCTTTGGGACAACACCTCCGTGTCGTTCGCAGGCCGTGGAGAAGTGGCCGCCGGGAGTGAGTTCATTGCTGACTCACTCAAGGACCCGTCCGAAGACGACACTTCGGGATGGGCCCTGGCCGAACTGCATACAAGTTCGGCGTTACAACAAAACTATGAAGCGGAATTATGATCGAGTGCGGGTACTTAAGATCGCACTAGGGGCTCCTTCCTAGGCAGCCACCCTTCCTCGATCGCTGTCGGCGGCGATGGTGGAGTAGTCCGGAAGGGACACCTTTCCCTTCTTGGACGTCCCAGCCTACCCCACCGGGGCGGCCTTCCTCTTTTTTTAACCCCCCCTCCCCAGTACGGGAAGGTGGAGTTTCTTCTTGTTTCCCCCCGCTTCCGCGGGAGGAATCTGCCTCGTCATCATCAGACGACAAGGGTATGACGACCTTGCATCGGGAGCCTCTCCTGGTCCCCTGGTCTGCCGTCTCCGGCCCCCCTCCTTTCCGGATGGGGCAGCCTCCTCTTCTTCTTCTTCTTCCCCTTCGGGGGAGGAGTGCGCCTCATCATCTTCGGACGAGGCTGGCACAACCTTACGCCAGAGACCCTTTCGGGTCCCCGGGGCATTCTTGTCGGCCTTCTTCTCCGACTCCTTATAGGGCGCCGAGACCAGCATCTTCGTCAGAAGATCATTGGCTGGGCTTTCTAGCAACAGAGTCGGACTGTCAATCCGCTCCGCTGTCTCCACATACTCCTGAACAAATATACACAATCACTTAAGGATTCCCCATGAGTACATTGGGAAGAACCAAACCCGGTGGCAGCCTGAGAACTCACCTGGGTAGGGTGCCGTGCGGCATGGAGCCCATGGTCCTCGGATATGAGAGGAGGTACTTCGGTGGCCTTGAACAACGCCTTCCACGTGTTCTTGTGCTTCATGCCATAGAGCCTCTGGAGCATCTGGTGTTCGGCCGGGATGAACTCCCACAAATTGAATGCCCGCCTTTGGCACGGCAGAATCCGGCGAACGAGCATGACCTGGATCACGTTGACAAGCTTGATGTTCTTGTCCTTCATGCCCTTGATGCAGTTGATGAGTCCGGTCAGCTCTGTAGATTCGCCCCATAACAGTCCCTTTTGTTCCTAGGAGGTGAGCCGCATAGGGGTTCCAGATCGGAACTTGGGGGCCGCCACCCAGTTGGCGTCGCTTGGCTCGGTGATGTAGAACCACCCCGACTGCCACCCCTTCACGGTTTTCACAAAGGAGCCATCAAGCCAGGTGATGTTAGGCATTTTGCCCACCATGGCTCCTCATCACTCCGCTTGTTGGCCGCTCACGATATTCGGCTTCACGCAGAAGGTTTGGAGCCACAAACCGAAATGAGGCTTGATGCGGAGGAAAGCCTCGCACACGACGATGAACGCCGAGATGTTGAAGACGAAGTTCGGGGCGAGATCATGGAAATCTAGCCCATAGTAGAACATGAGCCCG
>NW_021228539.1:0-607 GCF_002162155.2 Triticum dicoccoides | reverse complement strand
TTTTGTCTCTTGTTGTGAGCAGGTGTTAAACATTCTCGGAATGGCCCGAGGTTTGCCAAGCGGCCTTGGTATACCACCGGTAGACTGCCTGTCAAGTTTCGTGCCATTTGGAGGTCGTTTGATACTCCAACGGTTAACCGGGTAACCGTAAAAGCCCCTTTTGGCTTGCAGCCCATCACCCCTTCAAACTGGCCCAAAACCCAGCAAACTCCACTCCATGCTCTCGGTCGTTCGATCACGATCGTGTGGGCGAAAACCGCACCTCATTTGGACTCTCCTAGCTCCCTCTATCTATAAAAAAGTCCTCCCCGTCCATTTTCGCACGCGAAACCCTAGTCCTCTTCCTCCCGCCGCCACCGGACACGTCCGTGACGGCCTGACACGTCCGCTGCCGCCCCCGCGCACAATCCCGCCTCGCCACCTATCCGCGCCGCCGCCCTCCGCCGCCAGCCCGCGCGAGCCCATCACGGGCCCGCACGAGCCCATCGCGGGCCCGCACGAGCCCATCCGGGGCCTGAGCGCCGCTGCCCGTGCCCGCCTCCCGTGGCAGCCCCGCCGCCCGCCGGGTGCCTCGCCGTCGCCGCCGTCCGCCGCCTCACCGCCGGTA
>NW_021228538.1:0-808 GCF_002162155.2 Triticum dicoccoides | reverse complement strand
GCCGCCCTTGTGCATCGCCGCCGCGCCCAACGCCGCCCAACCCCGCGCCCTAGTGCCGCCACCGCCGCCATGCGTCACCGCGCCGCCGCCGCCCTGCGTCAACGCCGCCGTTGCCGCCGTTCGCCGGAGGTACCGCGCCGCGTCTCTTCTTTCCCTCGGTTCGGTTTTTCTTATAAACCGTTCCGATTCTTTTCTTCTCTACCGATTCGTTTTCTTTCCGATTTTTCGCTAAACCATTCCGGTGTTCTAGATCGGTTTTTTGTTTCGATCTCTTTTCCGAAAAACCCTAGATTGGTTTTCGTTCTTCTTTCGGACCGTTCGTCTCAACGAACGTGATCACCGATTATTTCCCGGTTAACGACGTCTGTTTGTATAACCGTTCTTCTTTTTCTTCTCGTCGGATTTATTCCGCGATCGCGATCTCAGATCCGATCTTCGTTCTAGTTTATCTTCTCGCTCGTTTATCGGAATCAGGTGATTCAAGCGCCTGGAGTTTCATCTCGAAACCGCCGTTTCGTCTAATCAACTTGAACAAGCTTTTGCTACAGTAAAATTTTGACCTAGATTCAACTTGCTAGAACCGAGTTGTTTTCTTCCGCCGTTTGTTTTTCGTCGTTTGTTCGGCTCGTTCTTTCTTTGCAACCGGAGTTCTTAAGTTGAACTTTCTGGTTCGTTCTCTTGTTCGATTTTTCCCTGTGCATTAGATGAGTACTTATTGTGTGGTTACTATTGCTTGCCTACGATAGATTGACCGGAGTATGACGATTAGATCTATCAAGAGTTTTGAGTGCGAATCATCTTCATCAAC
>NW_021228537.1:0-1268 GCF_002162155.2 Triticum dicoccoides | reverse complement strand
TTCTAATCTGAGCTTCTACATTATCAAATTCACTCTGCACATACTCTTTTACACCCATTGTTCCACTCAATAATTGTGTTCCTGCAAGCATGGGCTAGAGGCATAAAAGTTCAATAACCACTAATCCACGAAAAACGAAGCTCGAGTCTCGACAGCTCCAAATTTTCAATTCAGTCAACATCAAGACTCTGGAGTATAACTCGAATGGTCAGAAAGTTCGGGGCCCCATAATGGTTCAGCACAAGTAATTAGCACTCACCCTTCATTCCGTGAAAATGGACATATGTTACATATAATGCAGTAATGTGTTAACAGATTTCTTCTCGTTGCTCTTGGGAGACAGACCTACGAGACCCAAATATAAAGATCGTATAGAACCAAGATCAATGTGAACTAATTCAGTCTTCATCTATCTGCAACATTATCATCCCACAAAAAAAGCAAAAACTAATTATACCACCATATGTTTATACTAACCACATCAGAGAGATATTAGATCAAAACGGCCAAGAAAGCATCAATGAAGTTTAAAGAGTCTACCTTCTAGATCAACATTGGATTGTAGACTTGATAGCGAAATCAGTTATTGCAAGAGCATGATCCAGCAGATCATTTTTTATACCTAGAACATGACCTTAGTTACAATCATCTGTCAAGAACAATTTCATATCTGCATTTAGTCATACAAATAAATAGAATCCTATAATTTAATGAATGAGGGAAAACAAGATAAAGCAAATTTGAAACCGGTATTAAAATGACATCACACATAAAAGGACCTTCTCCAGCCCCATGATGCATCGATATCTGAGTACCACAGGAGCTCTAACATCTGAATGGAAAAATCCAAAGACCACATCACTAAATAGCTCTCATATTTGAACTAAATCATTTTCTTTCATTATAACAATTAGTAGTCTACGAATTTACAGAAGTCGAAGCGGTACAAATAAAAGTGAATTCACTGTTATAATGGCACCTTACCATCCACAAATCATTAGCTGTATAGTCCTAATGCAAAATTTACAACATAAACTTTCTAGATCAGAGAATGAAGAAGACTCAGCGATTCTGAAATTACTAATATGGTATGAATTGTTTCCTAGGGATTAGTATAGAAACACATTTAGATTCAAGAAAACAGCTGAAAGGTGACGACTTCTCTTCTAATATGTGTGATAATTTGAACTCCTGGAACTCGAGGTACTAACCATTTTTAAACAAGTTTAAGAAAGTGAACTAACAGTGTTTCATTAGACTCAAAAAAT
>NW_021228536.1:0-5291 GCF_002162155.2 Triticum dicoccoides | reverse complement strand
AAGCCACTCTCTGGTACCTCCGGGGGAAATCCTAGATCGAATGATCGGATGACGACTGCGCTCTGGTGTCGTTCCTCCCTTGGGGGCGTCATTCTTGGAGGTACACACGTGATCGAGGGACCAGACGATGGATTCTTTGGTGGAGCGGTGCTTCATCCTACACACTGATGGCGACGGATCTTGACGGCATGGTGCAGTGCAGATTCGGAGTTCGCAGTGGGAGGATGGACTCGCGCAGGAGGACGACATTGTTGGGCGTCGTGTTGGCGTCGATGGTAGAGAGACCTGGCACTGTTCATGCAACAGTACAGCTCTGAAGATAGTTTGGTGGCAGGTGGCTGCGGCGGCATCATACCAGCAAGCGTCCTGGTTGAGGAGTGCGCCGGACTGGTAGGTGCCCCATACCCGGCAGGCGACCTGGTTGCGACCCCATGTCTTAGATGTTTAGGTTTGGCTGCGATGCCTGTGTGGTATTAGGCCCAGACTACCTGCGTCCCTTCATCAATTGGATAGGTGTACCGACAGTCGTTGCTTACACGATGGCTTTAGTCTTGCTGTTGTATGACTTTGTAAGGTCTTATGAGAATAATTAATAAAATGGCCGTATGCATCGCCCAGATGCATACCGGGGGTCATCCTCTTTTTCTAAAAAAAAAATTGTCTCATCTCATCCCTCTCCGATCAGACGATCCGGACTAGTAGTTGCTTCTATTTACTCACCACAAATCCCTGTTTTTATTGTATAGGCCAAGTATTTAGCAATTTTGATTGTATATAAGCGCGGTGTGAGTGTGTATCCATCACCCGCCAATTCAGTAACCAAAAACTTGTGTGGACCCATCACACAAATACTGCCACCACAAGATCTGAAAACAGAACCTGTGGTTTATTTGTGTGAATCGCTGGCCCACTTATTCTTATATTAATATAAATGAGCCAGGAGCCGGCTATACTAATTTGCTGCAGCCATGAGGCCGAGATACTCGGCGGTGAGAGGCTTGAAGATGCGCTGCTCGTCCGAGTCGAGCGCCGCGGCGAGCTTCGGCCAAACGGACATGCCCAAGATCCAGGAACCACCACCACCACCGTCACTCCCCGGACGCGCCATGATCTTCACGAAGCCGGAGCACAGCCTCCCGCAGTCCACCCACGTAGGCATCGCTACGGCGGCGTGCCCGAATCCGAAGTCCGTGTCGACGCTGAAGGACGCGAACGACGTCACGCCCATCGCCGGGCTGCCCAGCCCGGCGGTTGCTGTCTCCACGAACTTGACCGCAGCCTTGCCATTGCCATTGCCCTTGCGCTTGTGCTCCTCCACCCAGTCCACTAGCTCCTGGAAGTGCTCGTCGGTGGCCGTCGACCTGATCGACCCGCGCACCATCGACGCGATCTCCGGGAGCGGCCGCCGCTGGATAACCTCCACGGTCGCCTCCGCCACCGCGAACGTCGTGACGTTGCCGACGTAGTTGCGCATGGCTTCCTCCGGGGTGGTGGTGAGACGCCGTCGCCCGTTCACCCACCAGCCCATGCGGCAACTCTCGTCGGACGAGCCAACGGTGGTGGCGAACACCTTCCACAAGTACGCAGACACCGCCTCGACGCGGCTCGCGCCGCGCTCCCCGTCGCCGCTCGCTTGCGCGCGCAGCATGGCGAGGTCCCGCTCCTCGACGTAGTAGGTGCGGCCGACCAAGGAGCCCCCGGCCGTGAGGGCGTTGACGAGACGCTCGCTCACCAACGGCATGAACAGCTCGCCCACCGAAGGGCCGTACGACGGGGCAGCGCGAGGGCGGAACACGGAGCGGTCGTAGTTCGGGGCGGCGGCGACGACCGTCCCAGACCGCGCGAGCTCAGACCACGCGTCAACGATCATGCACAGCGCGCACCCGTCCGCGAGGCCGTGGTTGGTGCCCCACACCACGACGAACCCTCCACAGGAGAACGAAACGAGCTGCACCGACAGCGCGATGTCCGCGTCGTACTGGACGGGGACGCCGACTCTCGCCAGCGACGCGTCCAGGTCGCCGAAGTCCAGGCTGCCCAGCGCCAGGCCGACCTCGCCGACGACTAGCTCCGCGCCCTGGTTGTCACAGTGCACCTCCGGGAGCCCTGAGCGCGGGTTAGCCACGATGCGGCCGGCGAGGGGAAAGAAGTGGTCCAGCAGGGACGACAGCTTGGCCTCGAAGGCGGCGACGACGTCGACGAAGCCACCGCCGGACGAGGGCCTGCGGTAGGCGCAGACCATCGAGAGCGGCATGGGGTAGTACAGCAGGTCGAGGTTGGAGACGGGAAGCACGGCGTCGGGCCGCGTGACGGAGGCCTTGACGGTGCTCCTGCGAACCACGCGGACGCGCGAAGAATCGTTTGCCATTTCTGTTTGCCGCTTACTACAAACTGACCTGCTCTGAGTTACGCTTTCCCTTCCCTGCCCGCAAGTATATACAAGTATGTGTTGCAGTAGAAGTTGACCTTGAAAATTCCAAAGTCAGCGTGGAATCTTTTGTACTGGCTAGGGCAGGATTGGATGCCAAAATGATAATATACACAAATATGATCAGATCAAAGATGCATATTTTTTAACATAGTACAGATGCATTGATTTTTTTAGAAAACTTCCAATTTATTCATCTTCGAAAAAGGCAGTACAACAAACAACAGAAATAATAAAAATTACATCCAAATCCGTGGACCACCTAGTGACGACTACAAGCACTGAAGCGAGCCAAAGGTGCGCCGCCATCAATATCCCTCCCTCGTCGGAGCCGGGTAAACTTGTTGTAGTACATTGTCAGGAGGTCGTTGTGCTAAGGCCCCATAGGACCAATGTAGCAGAATAACAACCGTCGCTGATGAAGTGTAGCATAGGTCGAAAGGATCCAATCTAAAAACACATGAACGTAGACAAACTACGACCAGATCCAAGCAAATCCATCAAGGATAGATCCGTCAGAGACACACCTCCACACGCCCACCGGTGATGTTAGACACACCATCGGGACGGGGCTAGGCGCGGAGAATCTTATTCCATCTTCAAGGAGCCACCGCGGTCTCGTTTTACTGAGCAGGCCACAAACCATAACAAAACACAAAGAAACAACTGAAAACAGAGCCCTCGGGCCGGCAAGGGCCGAGATCCACCGCGCTGACATGCCCCGAGGCCAAAGGAGATGAGGCGGACTGACGGTGGCGCCGGCGGGAGGCAGAGAAACCCTAGACTTTTGTTGGGGAGGAGGCAACCGGCTTAGGTAATGACCACAAATGCATTGACCCCTGTGAGCACCTCCAAGATACTGAGCCTACACAATATTTTTAGATTGCCGAAATCGCCAAAGACAACTTCGCAGAAGAAAAATGCATCTTTATTTAATGATTTTACAGTCATCAGCATGGAATCATTTTTTAGTGCAGCCTTGGATAACAAGATTCCAGGCCGACATGTATGTATATGCCATTGATTCTTTTTAATGTTTTTACAGTCACGAGCAACATCAGTCGTCACCCAGCAAAAGCATACAAAATAAGGCTCAATTTTTAGGAATGTTATGAGGTATTCTTGGGTTGCTTATAGGTGCCAATATTCATACATGGTGCCAGAAAAAAAAATTGTCCCGGGATTTGCTTCAATCTTGGTTCTGCCACTGGCTACATTTATCTGTAGATGGATGTCGGTCTATAGTAACATGAAAGTACTACCTATACATAAAGTCACAACATGTTTTTATTTTTATTCGATATAAATTTTTTGGTCGTTCATGACACGTACACACGCTTGTATTTTTGCATCGGCGTTACCTTTTTCGCGGAAAGGCCTAATGCATATATTAAGTATCATAGGTCCTTACAAACGCACCATTACAAACTTTTTGTCTTCAAAAGTCTTGGGGGTGACGAAGTCTTCGTCCTCCTGTATCCACCGGCGGCACGCAATGAGCACAACTTGTTGTCACCTCTGAGCCTCTACCTTGACGGATCAAAGTTTTCAAACCTAGTAGCTTGTAGAAGCATCGTTGTGAAGTCGTCAATAAAGAACAGGAGACGTCGACGACCACAAACTACAAAGCAAAACGCCGCCCCGGAGAAGAAACCAATGATAAGTGCTTGTGGAAACACCGAAGACCACAAAAGCCAGCCAATTTCAGGCATATCTGCCGAAAACTTAAACCGACTGAATCCCAGAAGGTGCCCCAGAGACACAACACCACATACCCTCTGAGGGTGATAAGCTCGCCCCCATAACGGGGATAGGGCGGAGAGACATTATTTCTACACTAGGTCAACACCGCCGCCTTGCCGACCAAACCAAACACAAAGACTCCCTAAAGAAAACCTAACACAAATTACCCATGTTGTTGCAAACCATATCTAGATCTGAGGTCGAGCTCGTTGCCATCCATGACCACTCATGCAGCCGTCCGATCCAAGGTCCATTGTATGGTGCGGAGCGTACATCTTAATGCAACTCAATAGGTGTTGCAAAACACTTGATTTGCGGCATCAATTCTCCTGGCTCAATCCGCGCACCTCTGCCACCTTAACAATTTTTCAGCAACATCATCTGTACAACATAATCTGTGTTGCCAAAGTCGTTCCGCAACAATACCCATGTTGCAAAAAGTTAAGACGGGAAAATAATAATTCTGTAACAGAACCTCTGTTGTGAATGTTTTCGCAACATATGGTCTCTTGCAAACAAGGATACTGCAGCAATGCCTTTGTTGTAATGGCGAGGAAAGATCCATGCAGCTAGATTACGCCGGATGAAATGACCGTCAAGGCGGCGGACGGCCAACACGTTGCGCCGCCCATACTTATGATGGTGTCACCTTAAAGAATAAAAAACAAAAAATAAACAAAGAAAAACATGAATTTTAAAAAAATTCAAAAGATCACCTACTCAAAGCATCTACAGCCGGAGGTTGCAAATTTGGAACCTCAAACGCCCGCGGACAGTGACCGGTCGTGCCTCAAATTTAACAATTTACAATCACGTATCCTATTTTCAAAACATTTGTTACATGCAGGCCATGCACGTCGATCATCCTGTCCGTCTTGGGCTGTCTGGGCACCGAAAATTGCTCATACTTAACATTTCGCACCCGTATTAGCCCCATCTCGCCGATTGATGAGCTAGTCGACCAGCTTAAATATCCGGGTCATCTGAAAGGGATAAGCTTCTGATATCATTGCATCCTTTGTTAAGGATATGGACTCTTACTATGAATTTTCTATGTTTATCAGGTAGAAGATTCATAGTCAGGGTGAAAGATCGTGGATGTCGCCTAGAGGGGGGGGGG
>NW_021228535.1:0-9403 GCF_002162155.2 Triticum dicoccoides | reverse complement strand
GGGATATATAAACACGACCAGTGGCAATGTCAAGGCATTTAACACCTTTGTGTTGGGCACTGTACCCAAGAAATACACACTGTTTTGACCTAAACATAAGCTTCCTAGTGTTACAGGGATGGAGATTCGGCCAGCAAGCACAGCCAAAGACGCGAAGGGATTTGTAGTCTGGCTTAGTGTGGAGAAGCCGTTCCATGGGAGTTTCGTCGTGTATGACACGACTGGGAAGCATGTTAATAATATGCACGACGGTCAAAAAGGCTTCGTCCCAAAACTTAAGGGGCATAGAAGCACCGGCTAGAAGAGCAAGGCCAACTTTAACAATATGGCGGTGCTTGCGCTCAGCCGATCCATTTTGTTGATGAGCGTGCGGATAGGACACGTGGTGTGAAATGCCAAGAGTTTGGAAGAAGGAATTCAACTTTTCGTATTCCCCTCCCCAGTCCAATTGGATAGCAATGATCTTACGATCAAACTTGCGTTCTACTAACACTTGGAAGTTCGGAAACACTTGGAAAACATCGGATCTTTTCTTAAGAAGATAAATCCAAGAGAATCTACTGTAGTCATCGATAAAACTGACATAATATGTGTGTCTACCAACAGAACTAGGGGCAGGGCCCCAAACATCTGAGAAGATTAATTGCAAAGGTTGAGTAGAAACACTAGTAGAGATAGGGTATGGCAATTGATGACTTTTTGCTCTTTGGAAAGAATCACAAAGAGTTTCAGTATTACGCTCTCCAACAAACGGGAGCTTATTCTTTCTAAGCAAACGTTCAACTAAAGAAAAAGAAGCATGTCCTAAGCGATCATGCCATCGTGTGGAAGATAACTTGATGGCACTGTAGACTTGTTTATTGAATCTTGAAAACTCCAGAAGCAACGGGTAAAGCCCTCGAACACATCTACCTCGATAGAGTACTTTCTTCGTGACCTGATCCTTGATCAAAAAGAAGAAAGGGTGAAACTCAAGGAAGACATGGTTATCAATGGCAATTCTATGGACAGAAAGGAGATTCTTATGAGAACTAGGGACATGCAAGATTTTCCTAAGGTGTATTTTGCGATGAGGGGTTTGTATAACTGAATGACCAACATGACTGATCCTCATACTTGCACCGTCGGCGGTGTGAATCTGATCCTTGTCGTGGTACTTTTCATGGAGAGTCACTTTTTCCAGCTCTCCAGTGAGATGGTTGGTGGCGCCGCTGTCGAGGTACCAGTTGGTGTCGATGCCGTAGGAGCCATCTGCCGCTGCCGCGACCTTTTCATCATCTTGGGAGTCTTCCTCGTCCTCGTCATAGCGGTACCAGCAGTCCCTGGCAGTATGACCAGGTTTGCCGCAGATCTGGCACCGCGGAGCATCTGGACGGGTCCTGCCAGTGCCACCACCGCGACGTCCTCTGTTTCCAGATCGGCCGCCTCCGCTGCCACTGGTGGGACGTGCACCACCTCACCTCCCCTTGCCACAGGAAGGAGCGCGACAGCGAGAGCCACCACCGCGCCCACAGGTAGCCACGTTTGCTGAAGATTTGAAGCCGCCACCGCCCGATCCATGGAACTTGACCATGCGCTGTTCAAAGTTGCTGGGCATGGAGAAGATTTTGTCGAGGGAGACGGGTGTGACTCGCGCGTCGAGCGACGAGATGAGGGGTTGGTACTCCATATCCAGCCCATGCAAGATATACGAGATGAGCTCGTAATCCTGGATCGGTTTGCCGGCGGCGGCGAGCTCGTCCGCGAGGCCGCGCATGGAGGCGAAGTAGGCGGCGGCGTTCTGGTTGCCCTTCTGTGCATTGATGAGGGAGGTGCGGATGTTGTTGACGCGGCTCAGCGACTGCGATGAGTACATGCCCGCCAACGGCGTCCAGAGCGCCTGCGCCATGGTGACCGTGGTCACCGTGACGAGCACCTGCTTGGAGAGGTTGCTCAGCAGATAACCGAGCACCTGCTGGTCCTCCTTGACCCAGATTGGGTGGAGAGGGTTGGGCTCGAAAGTCTCCTTGCAGTCCTTGTCCTTGGCGGCGAGAAGCTTGGCCGGCTCCGGCGAGGTGCCGTCAACATAGTTGAAGACACCGGCACCACGCAACTACGGCGTGATCTGTGTGCGCCGTAGCACGTAGTTCATGCGGGAGAGTTTCTCAATGACCTGCCCATTGAGGTGTTGGAAATATGCCCTAGAGGCAATAATAAATTGGTTATTATTATATTCCCTTGTTCATGATAATTGTTTATTATCCATGCTAGAATTGTATTGATAGGAAACTCAGATACATGTGTGGATAAATAGACAACACCATGTCCCTAGTAAGCCTCTAGTTGACTAGCTCGTTGATCAATAGATGGTTACGGTTTCCTGACCATGGACATTGGATGTCGTTGATAACGGGATCACATCATTAGGAGAATGATGTGATGGACAAGACCCAATCCTAAGCCTAGCACAAGATCGAGTAGTTCGTTTGCTAAAGCTTTTCTAATGTCAAGTATCATTTCCTTAGACCATGAGATTGTGCAACTCCCGGATACCGTAGGAGTGCTTTGGGTGTGCCAAACATCACAACGTAATTGGGTGGCTATAAAGGTAAACTACAGGTATCTCCGAAAGTGTTTGTTGGGTTGACACGAATCGAGACTGGGATTTGTCACTCCGTGTAAACGGAGAGGTATCTCTGGGCCCACTCAGTAGAAAATCATCATAATGTGCACAATGTGACCAAGGAGTTGATCACGGGATGATGTGTTACGGAACGAGTAAAGAGACTTGCCGGTAACGAGATTGAACAAGGTATCGGGATACCGACGATCGAATCTCGGGCAAGTACAATACCGCTGGACAAAGGAAATTGAATACGGGATTGATTGAATCCTCGACATCGTGGTTCATCCGATGAGATCATCGTGGAACATGTGGGAGACAACATGGGTATCTAGATCCCGCTGTTGGTTATTGGCCGGAGAGTTGTCTCCGTCATGTCTGCATGGTTCCCGAACCCGTAGGGTCTACACACTTAAGGTTCGATGATGCTAGGGTTATTAGGAAGACTTGTATGTGATTACCGAATGTTGTTCGGAGTCCCGGATGAGATCCCGGACGTCACGAGGAGTTCCGGAATGGTCCGGAGGTAAAGATTTATATATGGAAAGTTGTTGTTTGGGTTCCGGGAAAAGTTTAGTTTTTTCCGGTATTGTACCGGGAAGCTTCCGGAAGGTTTCGGAGGATTCCGGAGGGGTCCGGAGGTCCGGAAAATGTTCCACCACGTCCAATACAGCAGCATGGGCTGTAGGGGGGCGCCCTAACCTTAATGGGCCAAGGGCACCAGCCCCCCCAACCTTAGATGGGATCTAGGGGGGCCGGCCCCCTCTCTCCCCACCTATAAATAGTGGAGGGATGGGAGGGCGGCCACACCCATGAACCTAGCGCAGCCCCTCCCCTCCAATACCTCTCCTCCTCCGCGTGAGCTTGGCGAAGCCCTGCCGGAGAACTGTCACTCCATCACCACCACGCCGTCGTGCTGCTGTTGGACTCTCTTCCTCAACCTCTCCCTCCTCCTTGCTGGATCAAGGCGTGGGAGACGTCTCCGTTCCGTATGTGTGTTGAACGCGGAGGTGCCGTCCGTTCGGCGCTAGGATCATCGGTGATTTGGATCACGACGAGTACGACTCCATCAACCCCGTTCATTTGAACGCTTCCGCTTAGTGATCTACAAGGGTATGTATATGCACTCTCTTTCCCCTCGTTGCTACATTACTCCATAGATTGATCTTGGTGATGCGTATAAAATTTTAAATTTCTGCTACGATCCCCAACATGAGGGTAGGGTGAGATGCGCCGGAGGAGGAAGACATGGTGTAGGGCACGATTGAAAATCGGGAGATGCTAGATGGGAAGTAGGAAGGCTCTGATTACCATGTGCGAGGTGCAGAAATGTCTTACCCTCGTTAGAGGAGACGGCTACGTGTTTATAGGCAGGAGCGCAATAACCCTGATGCACATACAGATAGGTTAAGATATTACAGGAGATTACAATCTTGGAGAGGAAGGGATAGAGATGGTTACAATAGATAGATATGAGAGCTAACTACCAAGTCTATCTCTAAGCCAGTCGTGTATCTCCTTGGACAGCCGTGACAGGTGCAATTACCTGTTTAACAAAAGTGACTGTTATATGAGAAGTTTTTAAATTATTTTATGCTCCATTCCATTTCTGTCAATCTGTTTGAAATATTGGAGGAAAACAAAAGATCATGGTAAGAATGTGATTATATATGTATAGCTTCACTGAACAAAATGCTTGCAAATTTCAAAGCCGATTAGTGATTTCTTAGTGGCATGTTACTTATAGTTCTTCAAACTATTGTCCTCCTTGATGCATTATCTGAAAAAATGATTATCCTTCTTTAATCTTTACCATATAAATTTACAACACTTAATGCTCGTGTTTGACTATGGTTAATGTATTTCTTACTACAGTCAACTTCCCTGCAGCTGCTCCCACCACCTCAGGTACTCTTTCTTAATTCTTTTTTTGGTTTCAATGAGTTATACTTTACGTCGGGAACAAAAATTGCTTGGGTCCATATTTTAGTTTCCTTTGCTGCAGTAAATAATTTTTTGCAACAATTTACAGGGGTGGAAACTTCACGATTCAATGTAGGTTCAGAATCATCGACAATCTGACTCTTGCAATGTAGCTGACAGCCATATTTCGCCACCTGAGAGGAGAGCTCTTTTTCTCTGCTATGCCTGTACTAACAACTAATTATCGTTCAGTTAATTAATCTGAAACCCTGCTGCTCTGTTGTCAGCGTTCCATCCAGTTATGTACTCTGTGGAAATAGCAACTTTTTCTAAAGTAGATTAAATTACATGCATGTCCTGATTAGCTTGACCTGATTAGCTCTTTAACCTTGCTGCCTGATGCGTGTGCTAATTTCATTCGTATGCTCTTACTCTTATAGTAGACTAATCCAAGCCATATGCCCATGTATACAAGCTATATGACTTGTCTCTGCACTCGCATGCTTGAGTACGAGTTTATTAAATATTAACTTTTTCTTTGACTCAGAATATTTATTCTAAATCTTGTTACATGTTGTGCCATGTATGCCTAGTAGTGTCATTTCAGCATGCCCATGCTTGTGCGTTTCCTACCTTAATTAGCACATGGGTTGATAAAGCAATTCGAGAATTTGGTGGTCATGATGCAAATGTAATTGGGAGGACTCTCTGTTATTACTTCCTAGTCAAGTGATGTTAATTAATTACGAATAAAACTAGCATAACGTGCATGTAAATTCATCTACTGGATGGAATTGGTTATGGTGGATTATACAAGACTAACCCATTTCCATATGCAATGGCCATTCGACTACTCATTCATTCAGAAACTTCTCGCCATTTTTTTAATCGATCAAGTTTCCTTCAACCAAACAAAATAGCCTTCACTTTGGTCCTGGCAAGGCAAAGGATCATAAACTAAGCACACATGTTGGATAGTAACATATGATTCTGTAGTCCAGTAACATGATTAAGAGACATGATAAACAGTTCTTGATTGCTTTATCAACACATACCCCACGCTAACTGTTTGCTTTCCCCCAAAACTAAACATGCAAGTAGAATGGTCATATAATATGATTCTGCAGTCTAGTCACATGACTAAAAGGAATGCTTTTGCTTGTATCAAATTACTGGTCCTCACATGATAATGAAATGATAAACAACTTTGGCATACCTTTCTTAATACCTATCACGCGGACGACATGATGTTCTCAAAGGGAGCTGATAACATAGCTAAAATGAGTCGGTTCCCACATTTCACACATCTTTCATGATGCAATGGACTTGGAGTGATGGTACATATGAGCAGAAGAAGAATAGCATGCTTCAACGGCAGACTCATTCAAACCTGTCGCCATTCTTTCCATGTGAGTTGACTTCGACAAAACATAGTATTTCCCATCAATTTGTGTTTGTCAAGGAATTATATATATACGAAGCATTCAATTAGGATGGTCACATGACTCAAAAGACATGATAAACAGTTCTTGAGTGGCTTGCACAGGACATATCCCATACTCAGAGTTTATTTATTTATTTCCTAAAAAAGAGCTAACAAAGATAAGATATGTATAGAAATCCTATATATACTCCACTCTCTTAGGATGCCAAAGTGAATGTGATATGTTTCCAGATTTGCTTCTCTCTATTTATCCAACTGCAGTCTACACTAGTAGAAAACAGGGTATCAGTCCCGGTTCTAGCTTCAACCGGGTCTAAAGGCCCCTACTTTTATTCCCGGTTGGGTTACGAACAGTGCGTGCATGCGTTGTATCTCTTGTTTGTCTGTCCTAAAAAATTACCAAGAGCAGGTCAATCATTTATGGTTACAAACAACAGCGCTCGTGGGTCAAATTCCTACTGTTGGTGCTCATCCCACACACGTACACCTTTTTTATCCCATAGCTGTAAAAGTTCTTGAACTAATGGCCTTAGGTACACATCAATGTCGTTGCCGAGTTGATTAGGGTCTTGGATGAGCACTGGCATCATAATGAACTTCCGCTTCATGCACAAACCAAGGAGGAAGGTTATTGATACATAGAGTCAAGGGCAAGATGGTATGATTGCTGCTCTTCTCCCAAAAGAATTAATGCCATCTGCACTTAAACAAAATCATACGTTCCTTGTGTCATCCACAAAGTCCTGCAACTTTCTCTCGATTTTTCTCCACTGCGACCCCTCAACAGGTACTCTTAACTTCCGGTCTTTCTTACGGTCTTCTTTGTGCCATCGCAACAACTTCGCATGCTCTTTGTTTCTGAACAGACGTTTCAACCGTGGTATTATAGGAGCATACCACATCACCTTGGCAGGAACCCTCTTCCTGGGGCGCTCGCCCTCAAAATCACCAGGGTCATCTCGTCTGATCTTATACCGCAATGCATCGCATACCGGGCATGGATACAAATTCTCGTACTCCTCACTGCCATAGACGATGCAGTCATTAGGGCATGCATGTATTTTCTGCACCTCTGATCCTTTTTTTGGAACGAAGGCTCAAGAGGAGCCCGACTTTGAATTAACAAAGCCATCAACTGGCCAAGGATTACACAAGGCCACCAATACAACTAACCTGGAACAGAAAGGAAAAGCTACAGCCGATACAAAGTGTTGCCCAGCAGCTTACAAGAACCAAAGACTACAAGCCCTACACTAGAATCCTAAATAAGCTCTAGCTTGTAGTCGACGGAGTCCTCCAAGTGAACTTATCCCAGAAGAGCGAACAGAGAGGAACATCATACGTCGCCAGTGCCCAACAACAAAGGACCACGCCCTCATCTACCCAGAAAGGTGGACATCGAAATCGTGTCGCTGTTCTCCAAATCCGGAGGGGACCCCTCGCCTTAGCTCGAAAGGCGCTGGACCGCCGGAAGATGGAGTTGCTCACCATAGAGCAAAGAACGGAGATACTCAGCCCGACCTGTCGCTGCATGAAGGGAATGTTGGGGATCGTAGCAGAAATTTAAAATTTTCTACGCATCATCAAGATCAATCTATGGAGTAATCTAGCAACGAGGGGAAGGAGAGTGCATCTACATACCCTTGTAGATCGCTAAGCGGAAGCGTTCAAGTGAACGGGGTTGATGGAGTCATACTCGTCGTGATCCAAATCACCGATGATCCTAGCGCCGAACGGACGGCACCTCCGCGTTGAACACACGTACGGTTGGGAGACGTCTCCTCCTTCTTGATCCAGCAAGGTGAGAGGAGAATTCGAGGGAAAACTCCAACAGCACGACGGCATGGTGGTGATGGAGCTCGTGGTTCTCCGGCAGGGCTTCGCCAAGCACTACAGAGGAGGATGAGGTGTTGGAGGAGGAAGAGGGCTGCGCCAGGGGAAGGGTGCGGCTGCCCTCTCTCTCCCTCACTGTATATAGGGGGAAGGGAGGAGGGGGAGGCGCCCTAGGGTTCCCTAGGGGAGGGGCGGCGGCCACAGGGGAAACCCTAGATGGGTTTGGGCGCCCACACCCCCTAGGAAACTTGCCCCCCAAGCCGGGAGGGGCGGCTGCCTTAAGGGTGGCGCCCCCACCTCTCCCGGTTACGTGAGATGGGGTGGGAGGGGCGCTCAGCCCCTTAGTGGGCTGATGTGCCCTCTCCCCTTGGCCCAAAAGCCCCCCAACGCTTGCTGGGGCCTCCGAAACCCCTTTCGGACACGCTGGTCATCACCTGGTACCCCCGGAACAATTCCGGACTCCAATACCCTTCATCCAATATACCGATCTTCACCTCCGAACCATTCCGGAGCTCCTCGTCATGTCCGGGATCTCATCCGGGACTCCGACCAACCTTCGGTAACCACATACTATTTCCCATAACAACTCTAGCGTCACCGAACCTTAAGTGTGTAGACCCTACGGGTTCGGGAACCATGCAGACATGACCGAGACAACTCTCCGGCCAATAACCAACAGCGGGATCTGGATACCCATGTTGACTCCCACATGTTCCATGATGATCTCATCGAATGAACCACGATGTCGAGGATTCAATCAATCCCGTATACAATTCCCTTTGTCCAGCGGTATTGTACTTGCCCGAGATTCGATCGTCGGTATCCGATACCTTGTTCAATCTCGTTACCGGCAAGTCACTTTACTCGTTTCGTAATACATCATCCCGTGATCAACTCCTTGGTCACATTGTGCACATTATGATGATGTCCTATCGAGTGGGTCCAGAGATACCTCTCCGTTTACACAGAGTGACAAATCCCAGTCTCGATTCGTGCCAACCCAACAGACACTTTCGGAGATACCTGTAGTGTACCTTTTTAGCCACCCAGTTACGTTGTGACGTTTGGCACACCCAAAGCACTCCTACGGTATCCGGGAGTTGCACAATCTCATGGTCTAAGGAAATGATACTTGACATTAAAAAAGCTTTAGCATACGAACTACACGATCTTTGTGCTAGGCTTAGGATTGGGTCTTGTCCATCACATCATTCTCCTAATGATGTGATCCCATTATCAACGACATCCAATGTCTATGGTCAGGAAACCGTAACCATCTATTGATCAACGACCTAGTCAACTAGAGGCTTACTAGGGACATGGTGTTGTCTATGTATCCACACATGTATCTGAGTTTCCTATCAATACAATTCTAGCATGGATAATCACAAGTAGAAAATGGACCATTAGTCCCAGTTTGTAAGGGCCTTTAGTGCCGGTTATGGAACCGGCACTAAGGTTTCGGCACTAAAGGCCCCCCCCCCTTTAGTACCGGTTCGGCACGAACCGGCGCTAAAGTGCCACCACGTGGCGTGAGGTCGCGCCCTGGTACGGGGGACCTTTAGTACCGGTTGGTGTTACCAACCGGTACTAAAGGTTTT
>NW_021228534.1:0-890 GCF_002162155.2 Triticum dicoccoides | reverse complement strand
ATCTTCGACACGGTAACCGTGACAACATCATCCATCAGGTGTTGCAAGCGAGATTCGAAGCACCGGAATCATACTAGAAGAGGGGAGGGCGGACACGATCAGATGGACCCTTTGCAGCTCCGGATAGTACACCGGGCGCTCCGCCTACGATGCACAGTTTGAAGACCGCCCGACATTCAACTTCAGAATATCAATCTGGAAGGTTTGGGCTCCAGGCATGATCAAAATGTTCCTTTGGCTGCTGCATTTGGACAGGCTCTGGTGCAACGGCAGACTTCAGTGACGAGGCTGTGATAAGAGCTACTTCTGTCAGCTGTGTGTCAGGAACCTCGAGACCTCGTCACACCTCTTCTGGGAGTGCACGTTAATCATTCAGGTTTGGAACAAAGTGGCAACCTGGGTTGGTTGCAATGCCCTAGCACACACCAACTGGTGCATGGGCAAAACAACGGCCAAGTGCGTCCAGATGTTCATCGACTGAGAAACTCCAGGCATAAGGAAGGGAACCAGATCGATGCTCCTTGGTGGCCTGGCACATTTGGCTCTTGCACAACGCGTGCACCTTCACGGGGAAGACTTCAAATGTGAGAAACATCACTGAAGCCTACCGCCGAGACATGGAGCAATGGAGGGTAGCCGGAGCAAAATGCATCGAGCACCCCTTCGGGGACATACCATGAGAAATCACGATCAGACAAAATCGCTAGCTTAGGAGCCCACTGAGCTGACAGTGTACTGTTCTTTTTCAAACCACTGATCTCTTGATCTACACTTCTTTTCCGCTCTCTTCCTGCTATTGAATTGAAAGCCAGAAATGGCCCTTCCAAAGAAAACACAGCTACATATTTTCTACATCTAGTTCTGAAAGATTTACTCTTGGCAATAGCTAT
>NW_021228533.1:0-1741 GCF_002162155.2 Triticum dicoccoides | reverse complement strand
TCCTTAGGGTATCCTATGAATACGCATTTTTCCGACTTGGGTTCGAGCTTTTCAGGTTGAAGTTTCTTGACATAAGCATCGCATCCCCAAACTTTTAGAAACGACAGCTTAGGTTTCTTTCCAAACCATAATTCATACGGTGTCGTCTCAACGGATTTAGACGGTGCCCTATTTAAAGTGAATGTAGCTGTCTCTAGAGCGTATCCCCAAAATGATAGCGGTAAATCGGTAAGAGACATCATAGACCGCACCATATCCAATAGAGTGCGATTACGACGTTCGGACACACCGTTTCGCTGAGGTGTTCCAGGCGGCGTGAGTTGTGAAACGATTCCACATTTCCTTAAGTGTGTACCAAATTCGTGACTTAAGTATTCTCCTCCACGATCTGATCGTAAGAATTTTATCTTTCGGTCACGTTGATTCTCTACCTCATTCTGAAATTCCTTGAACTTTTCAAAGGTCTCAAACTTGTGTTTCATTAAATAGACATACCCATATCTACTCAAGTCATCAATGAGAGTGAGAACATAACGATATCCTCCGCGAGCCTCAATGCTCATTGGACCGCACACATCGGTATGTATGATTTCCAACAAGTTGTTTGCTCGCTCCATTGTTCCGGAGAACGGAGTCTTGGTCATTTTGCCCAAAAGGCATGGTTCGCACGTGTCAAATGATTCATAATCAAGAGACTCTAAAAGTCCATCGGCATGGAGCTTCTTCATGCGCTTGACACCAATGTGACCAAGGTGGCAGTGCCACAAGTATGTGGGACTATCGTTATCAACTTTAAATCTTTTGGCATCTACACTATGAACATGTGTAACATTACGCTCGAGATTCATTAAGAATAAACCATTGACCATCGGAGCATGACCATAAAACATATCTCTCATATAAATCGAACAACCATTATTCTCTGACTTAAATGAGTAGCCATCTCGTATTAAACGAGATCCAGATACAATGTTCATGCTCAAACTTGGCACTAAATAACAATTATTAAGGTTCAATACTAATCCCGTAGGTAAATGTAGAGGCAGTGTGCCGACGGCGATCACATCGACTCTGGAACCATTCCCGACGCGCATAGTCACCTCGTCCTTCGCCAGTCTCCGTTTATTCCGCAGCTCCTGCTGTGAGTTACAAATATGAGCAACAGCACCGGTATCAAATACCCAGGAGTTACTATGAGTACTGGTAAGGTACACATCAATCACATGTATATCAAATATACCTTTGGTGTTGCCGGCCTTCTTATCCGCTAAGTATTTGGGGCAGTTTCGCTTCCAGTGACCCTTCCCCTTGCAATAAAAGCACTCAGTCTCAGGCTTAGGTCCATTCTTTGACTTCTTCCCGGTAACTGGCTTACCAGGCGCGGCAACCTCCTTGCCGTCCTTCTTGAAGTTCTTCTTACCCTTGCCCTTCTTGAACTTAGTGGTCTTATTGACCATCAACACTTGATGTTCTTTCTTGATTTCAGCCTCTGCTGACTTCAGCATCGAGAACACTTCAGGAATGGTCTTTTCCATCCCCTGCATGTTGTAGTTCATCACAAAGCTCTTGTAGCTTGGTGGGAGCGACTGGAGGATTCTGTCAATGACCGCCTCATCTGGGAGGTTAATGTTCAGCTGGGTCATACGGTTGTGCAACCCAGACATCTTCAGGATGTGCTCACTGACAGAACTGTTTTCCTCCATCTTACAACTGTAGAACTTGTCGGAGACATCATATCTCT
>NW_021228532.1:0-1078 GCF_002162155.2 Triticum dicoccoides | reverse complement strand
CCCCCCCTCTAAACACATCAAACCAACACCTCTCCTCTCCTCTCCGCCGCCCCACGCCGCGCCGCCACACCCACGCCGCGCCGCCGCACCACCCAAGCCGCGCCTCACCCCGCGCCTCTCACCCGCGCCGCCGCCCTTGTGCATCGCCGCCGCGCCCAACGCCGCCCAACCCCGCGCCCTAGTGCCGCCACCGCCACCATGCGTCACCGCGCCGCCGCCGCCCTGCGTCAACGCCGCCGTCGCCGCCGTTCGCCGGAGGTACCGCGCCGCGTCTCTTCTTTCCCTCGGTTCGGTTTTTCTTATAAACCGTTCCGATTCTTTTCTTCTCTACCGATTCGTTTTCTTTCCGATTTTTTTCGCTAAACCGTTCCGGTGTTCTAGATCGGTTTTTCGTTCGATCTCTTTTCCGAAAACCCTAGATTGGTTTTCGTTCTTCTTTCGGACCGTTCGTCTCAACGAACGTGATCACCGATTATTTCCCGGTTAACGACGTCTGTTTGTATAACCGTTCTTCTTTTTCTTCTCGTCAGATTTATTCCGCGATCGCGATCTCAGATCCGATCTTCGTTCTAGTTTATCTTCTCGCTCGTTTATCGGAATCAGGTGATTCAAGCGCCTGGAGTTTCATCTCGAAACCGCCGTTTCGTCTAATCAACTTGAACAAGCTTTTGCTACAGTAAAATTTTGACCTAGATTCAACTTGCTAGAACCGAGTTGTTTTCTTCCGCCGTTTGTTTTTCGTTGTTTGTTCGGCTCGTTCTTTCTTTGCAACCGGAGTTCTTAAGTTGAACTTTCTGGTTCGTTCTCTTGTTCGATTTTTCCCTGTGCATTAGATGAGTACTTATTGTGTGGTTACTATTGTTTGCTTACGATAGATCGACCGGAGTGTGACGAGTAGATCTATCACGAGTTTTGAGTGCGAATCATCTTCATCAACATTGCAGGCAAGTAACACTTGATCATATCTTTCCTACTACCCAGTTTTATTGCATTAGATCAAACCCTCAAACACTTGCATTGTTAGGATCTAATTAAATTGTGGGATGGGAAGTAGATGAGGTAGTACCTATTACCTGTT
>NW_021228531.1:0-1343 GCF_002162155.2 Triticum dicoccoides | reverse complement strand
CGGAAGCCCTGCATCGCCGCCACGTCGCCGTTCCCCTCTTCGGGCTCCGACCATCATCGCCGACGAATTCGCCGTCTCCAGCGCGTCTCCGAGCCCGCTTCGACGCCCACTGCAACCGCGGTGAGCCCCCGAGTCGTTTCCCCCTTCTTCCCGGGTCTCTTTCGACCTCTAGGCCTTAGCCCCACCTTGGCCGAGAGCTCCACGCCGCCGGCGATGTCGCCGTCGTGGCCACGGTCACCGTAGCGCCCAACCGAGCACACTATCGTGCTCCACGCCTCACTAGGAGCACGCAGCACGCACCAACGCCTCCCCAAACACCCTGCAACGCCGACTCCGACCGCACCCGAACTCCGGCCGCCGCTCACGAGCTCGCCGTCGACGGTACCGGCCACCCCAGGCTCGGCCACCACCACCGTTCGACGCGCAGGAGCAAGAGCTCTCCAACGAGCCCAAGAACGGTCTCGCCCGTGCCCTGTAGCGCGATCCCGCATCGCGCCACCGTCTCGGGCCTCGCCGGCGTCACGTCGCCGGTGGGTTTGACCCACTTTGACCACGGCAGGAACCCCCCTGAGTCCCTGACAGGTGGGCCCAGCCCTGTAGCTAATTAGGATTAGCGCTAACCACTGTTAGTTAACCCCCTGACACTGACTAGTGGGCCCCAGCGCCACTAATTAGTAATTAGGATTAATTTAACCCTGTTTAACCCCCCTGTCACTGACATGTGGGCCCCACACGTCAGGTTTGACCCCAGACAGCCGCAGTTGACCACTGACGTCATGCTGACGTCATGCTGGCGCAATAATTATATTTCTGGATTTAAATTAAATCAGGAAATTCCAGAATATTATTTAAACTTCAAAAATTCATAACTTTTATTCTGTAACTCCAAATTGGACAAATTATATATGAAAAATGATCAGAAAAATCCAATCTATCCATCTGTACTATTTTCATGCATGATCAAACAAGTTAAATTGATGTTTCAAGCAGAACAAGGAAAAGCACTTTAAAAGGCCATAATTGAATTTGAAATTTGAATCCTTGATTCAAATTTGCTCAAACCCTTCTGGTTTTAGTTGCATTAGCCCAACACACTCATATTGCCATGTTTCATGCATGCATCATATTGTTGCACATTGTTTGGTGATGGTTGTGTATCGGTGTCCTTTGCGACAGGTTCTGCCTCCGAGGAGTACCGTGATTACCCTAACGAAGAACCGTATCAGTGCATCGAACCATCAGGCAAGCAACCAACCATTTGATCATATCGATACAATCCCATGTTCTCGCTCCTGCTCTCTTTTACTGCATTAAGACAACGCGTTTCAAACTGCTGTGTGCTA
>NW_021228530.1:0-3752 GCF_002162155.2 Triticum dicoccoides | reverse complement strand
GCAGAAGTAAAATGTTTGAGTTACGATTTTTGCCTTCAGTTAAAACAATGTGAAATAGTTTCACTACTCACGCCACCTGGAACACCACAGTGTAATGGTGTGTCCGAATGTCGTAACTGTACTTTATTAGATATGGTGCGATCTATGATGTCTCTTACCGATCTACCACTATCGTTTTGGGGTTATGCATTAGAGACAACTACATTCACGTTAAAAAGGGCACCATCTAAATCCGTTGAGACGACACCGTATGAACTATGGTTTGGCAAGAAACCTAAGCTGTCATTTCTTAAAGTTTGAGGTTGCAATGCTTATGTGAAAAAGTTTCTACCTGATAAGCTCAAACCCAAATCGGAGAAGTGCGTCTTCATAGGATACCCAAAAGAAAATGTTGGGTACACCTTCTATCACAGATCCGAAGGCAAGATATTCATTGCTAAGAATAGATCCTTTATAGAGAAGGAGTTTCTCTCGAAAGAAGTGAGTGGGAGGAAAGTAGAACTTGATGAGGTAACTGTACCTGCTCCCTTATCGGAAAATTGTTCATCACAGAAATTTGTTCCTGTGACTACTACACCAATTAGTGAGGAAGCTAATGATGAAGATCATGTAACTTTAGATCAAGTTACTACCGAAATATCGTAGGTAAACCAGAGTGAGATCCGCACCAGAGTGGTACGGTAATCCTGTTCTGGAGGTCATGTTACTTGACCATGACGAGCCTACGAACTATGAGGAAGCGATGATGAGCCCAGATGTCGCGAAATGGCTTGAGGCCATGAAATCTGAGATGAGATCCATGTATGAGAACAAAGTATGGACTTTGATTGACTTGCCCAATGATCGGCGAGCCATTGAGATTAAATGGATCTTCAAGAGGAAGACGGACACTGATAGTAGTGTTACTATCTACAAAGCTAGAATTGTCGCAAAAAGGTTTTTGACAAGTTCAAGGTGTTGACTACGATGAGAGTTTCTCACTCGTATCTATGCTTAAGTCTGTCCGAATCATGTTAGCAATTGCCACATTTTATGAAATCTGGCAAATGGATAAACAAAACTGTATTCCTTAATGGATTTATTAAATAAGAGTTGTATATGATGCAACCAGAAGGTTTTGTCAATCCTAAAGGTACTAACAAAATATGCAAGCTCCAGCGATCCATCTATGGACTGGTGCAAGCATCTTGGAGTTAGAATATACGCTTTGATAAGTTGATCAAAGCATATAGTTTTATACAGACTTGCGGTGAAGCCTGTATTTACAAGAAAGTGAGTGGGAGCACTACAACATTTCTGATAAGTATATGTGAATGACATATTGTTGATCAGAGATAATATAGAATTATTCTGCAAAACATAAAGGAATGTTTGAAAGGAGTTTTTCAAAAAAAGACCTCGGTGAAACTGCTTACATATTGAGCATCAAGATTTATAGAGATAGATCAAGACGATTGATAAGTTTTTCAATGAGTACATACCTTGACAAGATTTTGAAGTAGTTCAAAATGGAATAGTCAAAGAAGGAGTTCTTGCCTGTGTTACAAGGTGTGAAGTTGAGTAAGATCAAAAACCCACAACGGCAGAAGATAGAGAGAGAATGAAAGTCATTCCCTGTGCCTCAGCCATAGGTTCTATAAAGTATGCCATGCTGTGTACCAGACCTATTGTATACCCTGCCCTGAGTTTGGCAAGGGAGTACAATAGTGATCTAGGAGTAGATCACTGGACATTGGTCAAAATTATCCTTAGTGGAATAAGAATATGTTTCTCGATTATGGAGGTGACAAAAGGTTCGTCGTAAAGGGTTACGTCGATGCAAGTTTTGACACTGATCCAGATGACTCAAAGTCTCAATCTGGATACATACTGAAAGTGGGAGCAATTAGCTAGAGTAGCTCCATGCAGAGCATTGTTGTCATAGAAATTTGCAAAATACATACAGATCAGAATATGGCAGACCCGTTGACTAAACTTCCCTCACAAGCAAAACATGATCACACCTGAGTACTCTTTGGGTATTAATCACATAACGATGTGAACTAGATTATTGAATCTAGTAAACCCTTTGGGTGTTGGTCACATGATGATGTGAACTATTGATGTTAAATCACATTGCGATGTGAACTAGATTATTGACTCTAGTGCAAGTGGGAGACTGAAGGAAATATGCCCTAGAGGCAATAATAAAGTTATTATTTATTTCCTTATATCATGATAAATGTTTATTATTCATGCTAGAATTGTATTAACCGGAAACATAATACATGTGTGAATACATAGACAAATAGAGTGTCACTAGTATGCCTATACTTGACTAGCTCGTTGATCAAAGATGGTTATGTTTCCTAACCATAGACATGAGTTGTCATTTGATTAACGGGATCACATCATTAGGAGAATGATGTGATTGACTTGACCCATTCGTTATCTTAGCACTTGATCGTTTAGTTTGTTGCTATTGCTTTCTTCATGACTTATACATGTTCCTATGACTATGAGATTATGCAACTCCCGTTTACCGGAGGAACAATTTGTGTGCCACCAAACATCACAACATAACTGGGTGATTATAAAGGTGCTCTACAGGTGTCTCCAAAGGTACTTGTTGGGTTGGCGTATTTCGAGATTAGGATTTGTCACTTCGATTGTCGGAGAGGTATCTCTGGGCCCAATCGGTAATGCACATCACTATAAGCCTTGCAAGCATTGCAACCAATGAGTTAGTTGCGGGATGATGTATTACGGAACGAGTAAAGAGACTTGCTGGCGAGATTGAACTAGGTATAGAGATACCGACGATCAAATCTCGGGCAAGTAACATACCGATGCCAAAGGGAACAACGTATGTTGTTATGCGGTTTGACCGATAAAGATCTTCGTAGAATATGTAGGAGCCAATATGAGCATCCAGGTTCCGCTATTGGTTATTGACCGGAGACATGTCTCGGTCATGTCTACATAGTTCTCGAACCCGTAGGGTCGGCACGCTTAAAGTTTCGGTGACGATTTGTATTATGAGTTATGTGATTTGATGTAACAAAGGTAGTTCGGAGTCCCGGATGAGATCGGGGACATGACGAGGAGTCTCGAAATGGTCGAGACGTAGAGATCGATATATTGGATGACTATATTCGGACATTAGAAAGGTTCCGAGTGATTCGGGTATTTTTCGGAGTACCAGGGAGTTACGGGAATACGGAGAAGTAGTATTGGGCCTTAATGGGCCTTAGTGTTAAGGAGAGGCAGCAGCCAGGAGGTGGCGCGTGCCCCTCCCAAGCCCAGTCCAAATTGGACAAGGGGTTTGAGGCGCGGCCCCCCTCTCCCTTCCTTCTCCACTCCCCTCCTTTCCCCCCTTCTCCTAGTTGGACTAGGAAAGGAGGAAACCTACTCCTACTAGGAGTAGGAATCCTACTCCCTTGGCACGCCCCTCCTAGGGACGGCTCCTCCTCTCTTGCTCCTTTATATACGGGGGCAGGGGGCACCCCAAAACACACAAGTTGATCTGTTGATCTCTCACAGCCGTGTGCGGTGCCCCCTCCACCATATTCCACCTCGGTCATATCGTAGCGGTGCTTAGGTGAAGCCCTGCGTCGGTAGCACCATCATCACCGTCATCACGTCGTCGTGCTGACGGAACTCTCCGGTGAAGCTCTGCTGGATCGGAATTCGCGGGACGTCATCGAGCTGAATGTGTGCTGAACTCGGAGGTGCCGTGCGTTCGGTACTTGGATCGGTCGGATCGTGAAGAC
>NW_021228529.1:0-833 GCF_002162155.2 Triticum dicoccoides | reverse complement strand
GTGTAAGGAACACAAAATCCGGGAACATAACACCGATATGACGGAAACTAGGGCGGCAAGAGTGGAACAAAACACCTGGCATAAGGCCGAGCCTTCCACCCTTTACCAAGTATATAGATGCATCAATATGAATAAGAGATATTGTGATATCCCAACAAAATATCCATGTTCCAACATGGAACAAACTCCAATCTCCACCTGCAACTAACAACGCTATAAGAGGGGCTAAGCAAAGCAGTAACATAGCCAAACAACGGTTTGCTAGAACAAGGTGGGTTAGAGGTTTGACATGGCAATATGGGAGGCATGATAAGCAAGTGGTAGGTATCGCGGCATAGGAATAGCAAAAGAACGAGCAACTAGCAAGCAAAGATAGAAGTGATTTCGAGGGTATGGTCATCTTGCCTGAAATCCCGCAAGGAAGAAGAACGAGTCCATGAAGAAGACAAGCGGACGTAGTCGAACGGGTCCTCACAAACGCGACGCTATCGGAACCAACCCGTAGAAGCAACACCGGAAAGAAGCACACAACATAGTAAACAACCACCACATAAGCATGGCATGATGCACAACCAAGTATGATGCATGTCCGGTTTAATGAGGCATGGCATGGCAAAGTGCACAAACAACCCTACAAATTAAGTGGAGCTCAATATGCAACTGAGTTTCATATTGAAGAAAACACCACATGACTTATTTAGTTCTCTCTCGTTTATGTACCCAACAATATTAAATGTTGATTAACATGGCAAGAGGTGAAGCATATGAAAACTACCTATCTAGGTCGGAAATAAGAAACAATGATTCCGGAAAATCCTCATATGCAAATAGTA
>NW_021228528.1:0-402 GCF_002162155.2 Triticum dicoccoides | reverse complement strand
TGACATTCAGGGCCAAAAAGTCCTGCTTAAGGCTGAATTTGAGGGTACTCCGGGCCTTTTGGGTCAAGTGGGGAGTATTTTTTGGATTCGCGCCCTCGGCGCGAGCAGTTTGATTACTTATGGGTCTGACATGGACTCCGAATGACAAAATTATGACCGTTTTAGTGAACATTTGTCCATTCTATGGCAGTCCTTGAAAGTACTTCATTTTCTCGTGCACTTTTTGCCTGATTTCCCCAAAATTTCTTGTCCTCTATAGAGGAGATACCATTTCCACATATATACTAACCGATGCCAGGAATGCCCTTTTGTTCTTGGCTTTCACGCGCATGAGTTACAGCATGCCATCCGGCGAAAACAAGGAGAATAAGGCATATAGCCGCTGGATTTTCTTCAATTTAC
>NW_021228527.1:0-3687 GCF_002162155.2 Triticum dicoccoides | reverse complement strand
TATACTTATGTATTTCGAAATTACATGGGCCTGGCCCAATAATAAGGTGACGCAGCACCTAAAATAGCCTCGGGACGAAATTTATGAAGTGGCATCTTGTATATTTCGTCCAAGGCTTCATGCACCCATTATGGTGGCTTCAAAGTCCTGAAATCATCACTTGTAACTCCGTTCTTGTTCCCCTTGCGCATGCCATCATCTCCATGCTTGTTCTTGCTCCAATGTTCATCCTTCTCCAAGCTAGGCCCTTCATTTGTAAGCAAAACAAATGTATCCAATTTAGGCAGCATCATATTCTCATGAACATTAGAATCATTACCAAGAAACGAAAGTACCTGGTAATTTAGTTGGCGTGCACGAGCTCTAGTAATTGGTCCAGTATGTATAGCAGCAGGGGCTGTGGGTGTAACAATTGTATTGATGTCCTCATCATTCGGACCTTAGAAACATGGCAACATTATTTATGGCCCAAGGAATTTGTTATACATTTTGATCATGAATCTTTGAAACACATTAAAAGTCAAGCAAAACTGAACCGCAGACATGCTAAATGGGTTGAATTCATTGAGACTTTCCCTTATGTCATTAAACACAAGAAGGGTAAAGAAAATGTTATTGCTGATGCCTTGTCTCGTCGTTATACTATGCTTTCACAACTTGACTTTAAAATATTTGGTTTGGAGACCATCAAAGATCAATATGTTCATGATGCTGAATTTAAAGATGTATTGCAGAATTGTAAGGAAGGGAGAACTTGGAACAAGTTCGTTCTTAACGATGGATTTGTGTTTCGTGCTAACAAACTATGCATTCCAGCTAGCTCCGTTCGTCTTTTGTTGTTGCAGGAGGCGCATGGAGGAGGATTAATGGGACACTTTGGCGTCAAGAAGACGGAGGATATACTTGCTACACATTTCTTTTGGCCAAAGATGAGACGGGATGTTGAGCGTTTTGTTGCTCGCTGCACTACATGTCAAAGAGCTAAGTCACGACTCAATCCTCATGGTTTATATATGCCTTTGCCTGTACCTAGTGTTCCTTGGGAGGATATATCTATGGACTTTGTTTTAGGTTTACCTCGAACAAAGAAGGGGAGGTATAGCATATTTGTTGTCGTGGATAGGTTCTCGAAAATGGCACACTTTATACCATGTCATAAAAGCGATGATGCTGTTAATGTTGCTGATTTGTTCTTTCGTGAAATTATTCGCTTACATGGTGTGCCAAATACTATTGTTTCAGATCGTGATACTAAATTTCTTAGCCACTTTTGGAGATGTTTATGGGCCAAGTTGGGGACTAAGCTGCTTTTTAGTACTACTTGTCACCCCCAAACTGATGGACAAACTGAAGTAGTCAATAGAACATTGTCTACTATGCTTAGGGCTGTTTTGAAGAATAACAAGAAAATGTGGGAAGAATGCTTGCCTCATATTGAATTTGCTTATAATAGTTCATTGCATTCTACTACTAAGATGTGCCCTTTTGAAATTGTGTATGGTTTCCTACCTCGTGCACCTATTGATTTGTTGCCTCTTCCATCTTCAGAGAAGGTTAATTTTGATGCTAAAGAACGTTCTGAATTGATTTTAAAAATGCATGAGTTAACTAAGGAAAACATTGAGCGTATGAATGCTAAATACAAACTTGCTGGAGATAAGGGTAGAAAACATGTTGTGTTTGCGCCTGGAGATCTTGTTTGGTTACATTTGCGTAAAGATAGATTTCCTAATCTACGCAAATCAAAGCTAATGCCACGTGTTGATGGTCCTTTTAAGGTGTTAGAGAAAATAAATGATAATGCATATAAACTTGAGCTACCTGTATATTTTGGGGTTAGTCCCACTGATGAGGACATGACTACCTTGGATATGACCAAAAATATTGCATATATGCATATTTGTCAGGTGATTTCTAGTGCAAACTATTCAATAATCTATTTATGTTATCCAGAACAAAAATACTTCACACACTTTTGTGTTTTGTCTAATTGCAGGTGTATGGGACATTTGTACAATCCACATATGAAGATAAGGAAGAAAGAGATGTTTATTTGCTGTCCAAAAAGTTCTCTCACGTCTCTTTTGGCCCAAGAGAAGATAGAGTCCAAGTCTCTCACGTTCTGGATTCAGATTCGGACTGCACAGACACACCTGACTCAAAACACACACAAGTTTTTCATACGGACTCCGAATTGGGTGATTCCTTTTTTGTTGGAAACTATATTTCGTGCACTTTCCAACCTAATTGGAATCACCTTCAAATTCGTCCGGAGCGTTGAGTTGTGGACGAAACAATCTGATGCTGCAGCAGAATCCGAGTCAAACTACAAGTCCAAAGGTGTTACATCACCTCCACTTGGGCCCATTGGCCTTGTACGACCTAGATTTAGTTTTAGGCTGCCTTGGGACGTCCTCCCACCTCCTTGGCCTCCACCCCTTGCTCCTATATAAGTAGATCCATCTAGTAGCTTTTCCTTGGGATTTGTTTAGTTAAAAGTTAGCCATTGCAACTTCGTGTACTTCGTTTGTGTCCAACGACCAGACCAAGACCGCTTTCGGATCCCCACCATTATCAATACCTCATATATATTTGCAATATTCAGATTGCTTTATCATATTCTTGCTCGTTCTTCGATTGCTTGCAGGAATAGACCTTCGTGGTCAGGCTGACCGTGTTTTCGGCATCGTCAGTAACCTCAGGAGATTGGTTTAGCGATTGCTAAGGCGCAACGTCGTGCACGTTTGTAGTCGGATCGTCAAAGTCGTCTCCACCAAATCGATAGTTATCACCTCATCGAAAGATCGGGACCCTCGTCTCTATCACCCACTTTTAACATTGCAGATTTGAAGCCTTATTTGGGTGAGGAAGATGCGCTTCCGTCGAGGACGACTTCATTTCAAGAAGGGGAGGATGATGAGGACATCAATACCATTGTTACACCCACAGCCCCTACTATTACATATACTGGACCAATTACTAGAGCTCGCGCACACCAATTAAATTACCAGGTACTTTCGTTTCTTGGTAATGATTCTAATGTTCATGAGATTATGATGCTGCCTAAATTGGATACATTTGTTTTGCTTACAAATTGATGAGGACATCAATACAATTGTTACACCCACAGCCCCTGCTGCTATACATACTGGACCAATTACTAGAGCTCGTGCACGCCAACTAAATTACCAGGTACTTTCGTTTCTTGGTAATGATTCTAATGTTCATGAGAATATGATGCTGCCTAAATTGGATACATTTGTTTTGCTTACAAATAAAGGGCCTAGCTTGGAGAAGGATGAACATTGGAGCAAGAACAAGCATGGAGATGATGGCATGCGCAAGGGGAACAAGAATGGAGTTACAAGTGATGATTTCAGGACTTTGAAGCCACCATAATGGGTGCATGAAGCCTTGGACGAAATATACAAGATGCCACTTCATAAATTTCGTCCCGAGGCTATTTTAGGTGCTGCGTCACCTTATTATTGGGCCAGGCCCATGTAATTTCGAAATACATAAGTATAGGCTATTTTTAGAGTCCGTATGTGTGGGGAAACAAGAGATAGGGTTGATTTCGGACTCCTCCACCAAGGGCCACGAAATTCCCCCCTCTTCCTCCATATATACAGCCCTTAGGGCATCGTTTAGACTTTGGGTTTTGTTTAGATTAAAAGTTCGCCATAG
>NW_021228526.1:0-917 GCF_002162155.2 Triticum dicoccoides | reverse complement strand
GTTAGCGACGCCACCACTTTCAAGCACGGCGCGGCCTCGGGAAGAGCTCCCACAATCGCCTACCACGGGAGCCCCAGCTTGTGGCCCAACCTTAGGAGCTCGCTTTCTCTTGGCGCTCGAGCCTTAGGAGGGATGTTGGACCAAGGAATTCAAGGAATATCTAATGCAAGGGGCGTTACTGGAGAAGGAAGAGGACGCAGAGCGCGTGGCCCGTCAAGCCATGGCATACTGCATCAGGGAAGGTGAGTTGTAGAGGAAGCGACCAAATGATGTTTCATTGTGTTGCATCTCCAAGGGCCAGAGGAAGGAATTGATGATGGACATACACGGCGGTGACTAGGGACACCACTCGTCGTCACAGACTCTCGTCGGCAAGGTGTTCCGCAGTAGGTTCTACTAGCCCAAGGCGCTCAACGACGCAATTGAGCTTGTGAAGTCCTGTGAAGCTTGCCAGTTCCACGCCAAGCAGATCCATCAGCCAGCTCAGGCCCTCCAGACTATACCGCTCACATGGTCGCTCACGGTCTGGGGGCTGGATATCTTGGGCCCATTCCCTCGAGCGCCAGGAGGCTACCACTACCTCTACGTCGCCATCGGCAAGTTCACCAAGTGGGCGGAAGTGGAAGCCGTCCGCACCATCCCAGCTGGTTCCACGGTCAAGTTCATCAAGGGCCTCATGAGCCGTTTCGGGGTCCCCAACCGCATCATCACCGACAACGGCTTGTAGTTCACCAGTAACCTCTTTAAAACATACTATGCTAACCTTGGAACGCAGATCTGCTATGCTTTGGTGGCGCACCCCAGAAGCAATGGCCAGGCTGAACGCGCCAACGCGGAGATCCTGAGCGGCCTCAAGACCAGGACCTTCAAGAAGAAGCTCGAGGCCTGCGGCAGGGGCTGGCATGATGAGCTCCAGT
>NW_021228525.1:0-3018 GCF_002162155.2 Triticum dicoccoides | reverse complement strand
CCCCCCCGGTCGCCCACGGGGGCGGCGCAAGGGGGACGAGGGTGCGATGGTGAGGGTGAGTCAGATCATGCTCCAGGCTATAATGAAATAGAGTCTGGTTTAATGCTTAGTTATCCTAATGGCTCCCATCCGCTAGATTACAAAAAAATCCATTATCCCGACCTTCGAGTGAGCATAATCATTTTTTCTCGGCCGCCAGCTATTCTCAGGATCCTAGTGATCCTGGTCCAATGCAACCGAAGGACGCCAGTGAAACCCTACCTTGGCTAGTACTGGCATCGTGATTGAACACTTTGCGTATGACCCTTTTATGCCTGGCCCGCATACAATTTCCGATCCAACATTCCTTTTTCAAGTAGCAATTTCAAAAAACTTTGGTCTTGATTGAACACTTTAAAAATCATTGTCCTTCTCAGACATATATTTGAAAAGTAGAATTGCAAAAGCAAAGGCGTTTGAAAAAAAATCAGTTATTGAGTCAATTTTTTAATAGTGGTCAATCACCTTCTGTTAATTTTCATCATTTATGTGAAACTCTGGTGGTAACATTATTGAAATTGCAATCACTTATCAAAGTTTCACTTCTCTTTTGTGTTAATTATTAGTTTTGTGTTAGTTGTAATTGACCTTTTTGCACGATTGTGCTTTTATTTTGTATAATCGCGATTTTATTTTGCTCAATTGCCCAAAACAAAGCGCATACACTGCTAACCATAGAGTCAATGAAACTATTCGCAAAAAAATTGAACGAAAACTTGAAATATTCAGGCGCCAGAGTTTTAGCAAATTTCGTACTTCGACAATACTTTGCCATAAATTTCATAACAACAAATACTAATATGAATTTTATTTCATATTATTAAACCGGGGGGGGGGGCTCCAGTCCCCATGCAGCTCCATTATTACTACGAGTAGTTGTTTTCTGAATCACAGAAGCTTACTACTGCCAACACGTAAATTCAAGCCTCCGGCTCCATCGCCAGGGCCTGATCTTCAGCAGTCTGACGATGTAACCAAGCTGAGGAGCAGGACGATGTAACCAGGGCCGGCCAGTCTCCCTTCCTTTAAGCCTTGTATCATGGTTTCCAATTGTCATTTAGTACAGGCATACTACTAGTGGCGTATAGATGCTAATTAACTGCCCAGATCATGCTATCAATTGAATGCGGTCGAAGCAATATTTAGAAAATGCAGTACATGCAGAGTAGGAACTAAGAAGAGTACCGCGACTTGTCCCCCCGCCCTCGCGTCGAGAAATAAAGAACGGTACCAAACTGATTCAGTGGAGAGGGCGATCTGATATGGTCTCACCTTTCTAGCTAGCCATCACGCACTTTCTCCTTTCCTCGATCTTCCATTTGTCGTTGGCGTGCTTCTTCTTCCTTGTTTCCATCTCCAGAACCAGATGCAACTGCTCCTACTTCTGCTTGTTCCTCCTCTTCAGCCATTGTGTGAACTGAAGTCCAAACAGATGAAATTAACATGGAATCAATAGGAGGAAACAAATAAACCAAATATAAATAGCACAATAAGAGTTGTGTTGATTTAACACACTAAGAGTAATGTTATTTTACCTCCAGATCCGATCAAGTGCTAGGACAATGCATTCCTCACCGTGACAGCATCCTCATCTGCTAACTTCCATGCTTTCCCGACATAAATGTCCTCCTGACCACTCGGCATGCTTGCACCCTCGTCCTCTTCCAAGTCTATCACTATGTTATGCAACATGCAGCACACACCGATTGTCTGATTCATCACACGTCTGTTATTTGGATGCCACCCTTCTCCCTGCAGCCACTTTCATGTGTCTTTCAACCTTGTCAACACCCTCGCCGTGACGGCTGTAGCTGCAGAGTGTCTCATGTTAAACTCGACTTTGGACTCTGAGAGTGGGAGACCATTTTCTAACTGGTAAGGTGTGAGGAGCCATGGACGAAGAGGGTATCCTGCATCACCAATGATGTATTGCCCAACCTCCGGGCCATCTGATAACTTCACCTTACCGCCATTCAGCCAAGCATATTTCTCAATGCACTCCAAGAGATCACCATCCAACCAAAACTCTGTCATCCTCATATCTAGATCAATAACGGCTTGCACTAGAACAACGTCATTCTCCTCATGGTCAGGGTTTTGTGATCCAAACGTGATGTGAGCTGTATGTACAACACCACAACAGTTTGGCAGGCCGTGCATCTTGTCAAACTTGTGCTTGATCTTCTCCATCTTAGTGGAGCGAGGCCAGCTGCAGTGGTGCATTGCTCGGTCCCACATGGCCTCAACAAACACATGAGTTAACAGTGATACAGTTGACTCGTTCACACCAAGAGAGGATCCAGCAGTAACCGGAGAGTCGCGAGAGTTCAGTACCCTTAGAGCGACAGCTACTCTGTCTTGCAAAGACAACAATCTCCCATCAACAAAGGCGTGATCCCTTGCCATCATATCTTCAAAAAATGGGATCCTCACCAAGCTGCAAACATAACTGAAGGTGCTTCTTCTCATTTTGTACATAGACTCAAACCCTTGTGCATCCACCATAGAAGATGATAAGGTTTCTGCATGGAAATAAAAACACAAAACCGGTTTACCCAATCTCTAATTAGCAAGGCAACAGCAAACATATATCACTGTCACCGGCGGACCCAGGATTTGGGCGTGACCAGGGCGGAACCGTAGTAACAAAAAACCTACGACGAATTATATCCATAATTTCAGCGGTTGATAAAAAAATTGTCTAAAGATAGGAATCAATTAGACTGACGCCTGAGGCTTTGAGAATGAGAGAAGAACTGGTATGTGCCTAGGAGTCTAGGACCTAGCAAGTGGCAAGAAACCAGCGAGTTAAGCGTCCTCCTTGCCAGTGCACGTCAGAGCGGAGGCGCCCTAGCGTAGTGGATATGTGTCTCTGCTGTGATGGCGATGGAACTCAGAGGGTGGGCGACGACACAGCACGAACAGAGCAATAGAGCATCAAGCTGTGCTAGTATCCCGAGACAACGAATAGGCACAGTG
>NW_021228524.1:0-3260 GCF_002162155.2 Triticum dicoccoides | reverse complement strand
CGATTCCTCGCCTAAAGCGGGAAAAAATATTTAAGGATTTTAAGACCTCTCGAACAGCGACCAGCTCTCGCCGCATCATGCCGGTCAGTTTTCGGCTTTCTCTACTGAGGTGCTCGTCCGGAAGAACCGGAACACAATCGCAGTAGTTCTCCCTGCGCTACCTTAGCCGATATAACGGAACGTAAGGTACCAAAACAAGGGAGCCGGGCAAACCCAACTATTGACCCAAGACATGATTTAGAGCTGATGCATATAGTGCTATAAGTTCGGGGTGCCGCACTGTTGAAAGTGTCCGGACTTGTCTTGCCGTGTTATGTGGTGCCATAAGGAGCCCCTGGCAAACTAAACGTACCAAGGTGTACGGATGCAATATTAAATAAACATTTATAGAAAAAATGTGCAAATAGGAATAATAAGCTGACGCTATATATTATCTCCCATTGATAAATAATACGTCTAAGCATATGTTTACAATGCATTAAGCAGAAGTAAATAGGACTATTTGACATGTCCCATCCAAGGGCGGGCTGCATGTAGGTATAAAAAATAGGTATAACGATCGTGAACAGATTCCACCTGGGTATTCCCTTTGTGTGCAAAGCCTTTTGCCTCCTTGGTTTTTTCTCCTGTGCAAGTCCCACAATCCGGCTCTTCTGAAGAGGTTGCCCGAAAGCAGTATCCTGAAAGGTAAAAGGGGGGGGTTATTAAAGTATGTTGTGGCTAAGCCGCACTGTTTGACTGAGTCCCTTGTTGTGCCTCCGCCTATGCCCATGGTATTTTTAGTGCGTAATTGTGTATGCGCGGCACGAATGCTGCCTTGATGGTGCTAGAGCGGAGGCCGGACTGCTAGTCGTGCTCTTGGCATGCTTGGCGATCTTGTTGTGGGGTACTCCGGACTCGCTTGACGGTGTTTGGGGTTGTAGTCGCTGGATTGGTGGTTTGCCGGAGAAGGCCGCATTGTACTTCCGCCGCTAGGGCTGCAGTATGCTCTTCTGTACGGAGAGAGCGGTCCATGTTTCCGTTGACTGTTATGACCCCGCGCGGTCGTGGCATCTTTAGCTTGAGGTATGCATAGTGTGGTACCGCATTGAATCAAGCGAATGTGGTTCTTCCAAGTAGTGTGTGATAACCACTTCGAAAAGGGACGATATCGAAGATTAACTCGCTTCGGAAGTTATCCGGAGATCCGATGACCACCTCCAGTGTTATGGAGCCCGTGCAACGGGCCTCTACTCCTGGAATTACACCTTTGAAGGTGGTATTGGTGGTCTTGATCCTTGAAGGGTCGGTGCCCATTTTGCGCACTGTGTCCTGATAAAGCAGGTTCAGGCTGCTGCCGCCATCCATAAGGACACGCGTGAGGTGGAATCCGTCGATGATTGGGTCTAGGACTAATGCAGCTGAACCGCTGTGACAGATGCTGGTAGGGTGATCCCTACAATCGAAGGTGATCGGACAGGCTGACCATGGGTTGAATTTTGGGGCGACTGGCTCCATCGCATAGACGTCCCATAGTGCTCGCTTCCGTTCCCGTTTGGGAATATGGGTGGCGTAGATCATGTTGACCGTTTTCACCTGGGGAAGAAATTTCTTCTATCCTCCTGTGTTCGGATGCCGGGGCTCCTCGTCGTCGTCGCTATGCAGCCCCTTGTCCTTGTTTTCGGCGTTTATTTTACCGGCCCATTTGAACACCCATCAGTCTCTGTTAGTGTGGTTTGCTGGCTTATCCAGGGTGCCATGAATTTGGCATGATCATTCAAGTATGTAGTCTAGACTGGATGGTCCCTGATTGTTTCTTTTGAACGGCTTTTTTCGCTGACCGGATTTGGAGCCACTGAATCCGGCGTTGACTGCCGTGTCTTCAGTGTTGTCGCCGTTGTTCCGTCGCTTATGTCTGTTGTGTTGTGGCTTGCCGTTATGTCGCGGACATCTGAGGTGCCGGAATTTATAGGTGTGGTGCTACTGCGGGCCAGCCAGCTGTCTTCGCACGCGCAAAAACGGGTCATGAGTGTCGTGAGGGCCGCCATGGACTTTGGTTTTTCCTAGCCGAGGTGTCGGGCGAGCCACTCGTCACGGATATTATGCTTAAAGGCCGCCAGGACTTCAGCGTCCGGACAGTCGACTATTTGGTTCTTTTGGGTTAGGAACTGAGTCCAGAATTTCCTGGCTGACTCTCCTGGCTATTGGGTAATGTGGCTCAGGCCATCGGCATCCGGTGGTCGCACATATGTGCCCTAGAAGTTGTCAAGGAACACGTCCTCCAGGTTTTCCCAACTACCAATGGAATTTGCCGGCAGGCTGTTTAGCCAATGTCGGGCCGGTCCTTTGAGTTTAAGGAGGAGATACTTGATGGCATGTAGATCATCTCTGCGGGCCATGTGAATGTGGAGAAGGAAATCTTCGATCCATACTGCGGGATCTGTTGTGCCATCGCATGATTCAATGTTTACGGGTTTAAACCCTTCTGGGAATTCATGATCCATCACTTCGTTAGTGAAGCAGAGGGGGTGTGCGGCGCCTCTATGCCGGGCTATGTGGCTACGCAGTTCGAATGAGTCTAGGTAGCTGTATTCGGCCCGGCCGGACTTGTTCATAGTGTATCCGGCGTGACGATCATCGTCACGTATTGGGGCGTGCCCCCGCGATCCGTAGATCGATCTTGGCTGTCCTACCTTGTTTTCCAGTATATATTGCAGGTCCTGCCTACTGCCCCGGGCCGTAGTGTATTGGCGTGGGGGTGCGGGCTGGTATTCGGGCTGATATGCCGTTTTATCCCGGCCACGAGGTGGCCGGTCAGCCGTGTGGTGCTCGAGTCCGTATTCCTCAGCTGCCATGACTTTGGTCCATCTGTCTGTGAGCAGGTCTTGATCAGCTTGGAGCTGCTGTTGCTTATTTTTCACGCTCCTCACAGTGGCCATAAGCCGGCGCTTGAAGCGCTCCTGCTCCACGGGATCCTCAGGCACGCCGAACTCATCATCGCCGAGGCTAATCTCGTCTTCGGAGGGGGGCATGTAGTTATCCTCCTCTGGATGTGCGTCCGTCGCCTATTCGTCTGGGCTAACCTGCCCGTCTTCCTGCTCGGCCTGCTCGGGGTTGTATTCATATTCGGCACCATCCGGGTTTTTTCGTCTCCTGTGTCGATATTGCTGTGGCGGTGTTCGGAGCGGCACCGACGACGCCCATGCTTTGCTTTCTTCCCTGAGGGGTTATCCTCCATTGCCTCATCGCCATTGGTTTCTTTCGAGTGTCCACCATATATA
>NW_021228523.1:0-2042 GCF_002162155.2 Triticum dicoccoides | reverse complement strand
ACAAAGCCCATGAATTGACTCTGGATCCTGTCATGATTAGTAGAACAAGAAACAAAACCCAAAAATAATGTTCCTATAACTACTAGGATGTTGTGGTAAAACGCTCACAGTAAAGCAAATATCAATGTCTTACAAGTTCTTACCATGCAGCAGGCGGTGATCGGCAACCAGCGGTGTCAAGTAACTCCGAATATTGAGTAAAGCGATTGCCAGGGGAGCGTACGTATACACGGTGTAGAAATATGTGGAGCTGGGTTGGCTATATATGGTAGCAAAAGATTAGCAATAATCAATTCAAAGATGCAATGTTGAATAAACGCTCAACGACGGTACTGTGCTGGTCCTAGGCTAGACCGGACTAGAGACGCGAGCCTAGAACACTAATAAGGTCAGGGCGTAGCACAACTAGCATCAATGAAGGATACTAAGTAGCTCTTGACAGCAAGATATAAGTGAAGATCACAACGGCAGTGAAGATAATGATGAAAAACAACTGCCAAGCAGGATATACAACAACTCTCTCTCCAACTTTCCTCTTGAAAAGTTTGAGACAATTTTCTGATAAATTCTTTCAAAGAATGCTACTAACTCAAGCTTTTGATGAGGACATCAATACAATTGTTACACCCACAGCCCCTGCTGCTATACATACTGGACCAATTACTAGAGCTCGTGCACGCCAACTAAATTACCAGGTACTTTCGTTTCTTGGCAATGATTCTAATGTTCATGAGAATATGATGCTGCCTAAATTGGATACATTTGTTTTGCTTACAAATGAAGGGCCTAGCTTGGAGAAGGATGAACATTGGAGCAAGAACAAGCATGGAGATGATGGCATGCGCAAGGGGAACAAGAACGGAGTTACAAGTGATGATTTCAGGACTTTGAAGCCACCATAATGGGTGCATGAAGCCTTGGACGAAATATACAAGATGCCACTTCATAAATTTCGTCCCGAGGCTATTTTAGGTGCTGCGTCACCTTATTATTGGGCCAGGCCCATGTAATTTCGAAATACATAAGTATAGGCTATTTTTAGAGTCCGTATGTGTGGGGAAACAAGAGATAGGGTTGATTTCGGACCCCTCCACCAAGGGCCACGAAATTCCCCCCTCTTCCTCCATATATACAGCCCTTAGGGCATCGTTTAGACTTTGGGTTTTGTTTAGATTAAAAGTTCGCCATAGCTGCAACTTCGCGTACTTCGTTTGTGTTCAACGACCAGACAAAGGCGGCACAGAACCCCACCTTGATCAATAAAGCTTTCATCTTATATTCGCAATATCCAGATTGCAATCTTAGTTTCTTGCTTGTTCTTCGTTTGCTCGCAGGAAACAGACCCTCGTGGTCAGGTTGATCGTGCTCCGGCGTGGTCAATAACCTCTCGGAGTTGGTTTAGCGATTGCTAAGGCGCGACGTCCTCGCACGTTTGTAGTCGGATCGTCAAAGTCGACTTCCACCAAAGCGAAATCCACCATCTCATCGAAAGACGGGACACCTTTGCCTCTATCAAGTGGTATCAGATTTCCAGGTTGCTCGGTGAGATTTTACAGTTTTTCGTAGTTTAGATCGAGTCTGTTCTTCATACCTACAGTCCACGAAAAAGCCAAAAAAAAAATTAGTGTTAGTTCATCATATCCGAACCAATCTGAGCCTTTGCATAATCTTTTTAGGGTTTTGCTTTGTTGAATTTGCGGTTGCATCGTCGTGTCTAGTTGCTGGTCTTAGAGTCTAGTCTTTTAGAGTTTCGAGTTCTGGTCATAAGTTGTCACGCCGCCGCCGCACCATCATCATCGCCCCTGCCATCTACCACCACCGCACCGAATCCGTATCCATATACCACCACCAATCCGTGTCCATATACCACCACCGATCCATATCCATATACTACCACCGCTACCACCACCGCTGCCATATACCACCACCATATATCCACCACCAATCCGAGTTCTTTGCTTATTAGGTTTGTTTTCGGGATCCATCTAGATTCCGATTCGTGTTTCCTTGCCGGAGTAGGTTTCGGAAAAAAAAAGAAAAAA
>NW_021228522.1:0-1183 GCF_002162155.2 Triticum dicoccoides | reverse complement strand
GTAAACTCAGTGTTTCCCCTTTGTAACTTTTCGGTCTCACCGAGTTCCACTCGGTCCCACCGAAAGAGCAAATCGGTCCCACCGAGTTTGCCTGACCAACTCTCTGGTTAGCTAATTACCAAATTCGGTCTCACCGAGTTTGTGTAATCGGTCTCACCGAGATTACGTTATGCCCAAACCCTAACCATATCGGTCCTACCGAGTTGCATGTCAGTCCCACCGAAAATCACCAACGGTCACTAGGTTTACATTTTCGGTCCGACCGAGCTTATTGATTCGGTCCCACCGAGATTGGAAAACTGTGTAACGGTTGGATTTTGTGTGGAGGCTATATATACCCCTCCACCTCCTTCTCATTCCGAGAGAGAGCGATCAGAACACACACACCATTCCAACTCATATGTTCTGAGAGAGAACCACCTACTCATGTGTTGAGACCAAGATATTCCATTCCTACCATATGAATCTTGATCTCTAGCCTTCCCAAGTTGCTTTCCACTCAAATCTTCTTTCCACCAAATCCAAATCCTATGAGAGAGAGTTGAGTGTTGGGGAGACTATCATTTGAAGCACAAGAGCAAGGAGTTCATTACCTACACACCATTTGTTACTTCTTGGAGAGTGGTGTCTCCTAGATTGGCTAGGTGTCACTTGGGAGCCTCCGACAAGATTGTGGAGTTGAACCAAGGAGTTTGTAAGGGCAAGGATATCGCCTACTTCGTGAAGATCTACCGCTAGTGAGGCAAGTCCTGTGTGGGCGATGGCCATGGTGGGATAGACAAGGTTGCTTCTTCGTGGACCCTTTGTGGGTGGTTGCTTCTTCGTGGACCCTTCGTGGGTGGAGCCCTGTGTGGACTCGCGCAACCGTTACCCTTGGGTGGAGCCCTGTGTGGACTCGCGCAACCGTTACCCTTCGTGGGTTGAAGTCTCCATCAACGTGGATGTAGGATAGCACCACCTATCCGAACCACGGGAAAAACATCCGTGTCTCCAATTGCATTTGAATTCTCCAAACCCTTCCCTTTACATTCTTGCAAGTTGCATGCTTTACATTCCGCTGCTCATATACTCTTTGCATGCTTGCTTGATATGTATTGTGTGTGTTGAAATTGTGCCTAAACTCCACTTAAACCGAAAAAGCTTAAAAATTGCAACTCTAGCATTAAGTGTCTAATCACCCCCC
>NW_021228521.1:0-1008 GCF_002162155.2 Triticum dicoccoides | reverse complement strand
GCACATGTCGTGTGCAGACGCTAAGTGGTGGAAACATGTGTGACGAAGTACACCGCTGCAGGGTATAAAACTATTCGAATAGCCGCGTCCGCGGTAATGGATTTCTGGGTTGCCTATAACAGTTCATAGACAAGTGAAAGTGGATACTCTAAAACTCGCAAGATAAGTGTGAGTGCTATGGATGGCCTTCTTATAGGGAGACGGGAGCGGATCCATAGTGGTGTATTGAATGGTGAATATGTGGACTCGTGTGCGCCACCTCAAAAGAGTTGCTTGCAGTCATAGTTCAGGTTAGCCACTGAGTCAAAGTTGGCTTGCTGCAGTCAATCTCCACCACCCCCCCTTGATGATACCGATGCATATGTAGCTAGATCTGATGTAAGTCTTGATGAGTACCTTTGTACTCACGTTTGCTTAATTTACGTTTTGCAGAGAGACTTCAGTCTCGCTAGTAGTTCCGCGTGGACTTCGACGTTTAGCTTGATACCTCAGCTACGATCTTGTGCCCTCGGCAGGATCTGGTAGATAGTCAGGCTTCTTAGCCTTTTTCATTTGTAGATGTCTATACTCAGACATGTTAAACTTTTGCTTGTGCGTTGATTTGTATGCTATGATTGTTGGGTCATGAGACCCATGTTTGTAATATCTCGCTCCTCGGAGCCTAATGAATAACTACTTGAGTTGTAGAGTTATGTTGTGATGCCATGTTGTATTTACACATATCGAGCATATTGTGTGTATGATTGAAATGCTTGGTATGCATGGGATCCGACAATCTAGTTGTTTATCCTTGGCAGCCTCTCTTATGGGGAAATGTAGTCTAGTGCTTCCATGAGCCATAGTAGTCTGCTACAGCCCGGTTCACCGGAGTCCTGTTAGCCCAGCACTACTGCTCAGGACACTTGACTGGCCGACATGTGTTTCACTTCGTTCCTGTGTCTGTCCCTTCGGGGAAATGTCACGCGGTGACATCCGAAGTCCTACCTAGCCTGCTATAGCCTGGGTTCC
>NW_021228520.1:0-1500 GCF_002162155.2 Triticum dicoccoides | reverse complement strand
AAATTTTTCCTACATTTAACATGCACTAATACAACTGTCATGTGGAAATTTGTTAAATTTCAGGGGTCATTTCACCTTTTAAAGACATTTAAGTGATTTTCTAACCATTTAATGGTCGTAATTCAATTTTGAACTACATCTACATGCAACGCCTAACTATAACATTTTGAAAAATCATATATGTGTACTTGTGTGTGAGTTAATTCCATGTGCAATAAATTAGAAGGAATTTTCAAACATATTGGTCTCACGACAAGGACACATGAATACGTATGCATGGAGTGACATGGCATTTTAATTCAAAAAATAGAAAAATGATGAGAAACACATGAAAGCTTGGTTGATGTAATGTCATGCCACCAAGATGATGTGGTAAAGAAATTGGCATGTTTGACGAACGTTTGGACACGCACCCCTCACAAACCGGAGCAACTCGCTAGAAGCTTCGTGGTTCCGAGAGGGAACAATGCATGTTCGATGATGAACGGGAGATAGCTTCCTCTTACGGCCTTCAATTTTTTCCTACGTTTAACATGCACTACTATAACTGTCTTGTGAAAATTCGGTAAATTTCAGGGGTCATTTGACCTTTTAAAGACATTTAAGTGATTTTCTAACCATTTAATGGACGTAATTCAAATTTGAACTACATCTACATGCAACGCCTAACCATAACGGTTTGAAAAGTCATATTTTTGTGTACTTGTGTGCGAGTTAATTCCATGTGCATGGAGTACATGCCATGGCATTTTAATTCCAAAAAAATAAAAAAATGACCAAAAAAACATGAAACCTTGCTTCATTTAATGTCATGCCACCAAGATGATGTGCTAAAGAAATTGGCATGCTTGCCGAAAGTTTGGACACACATCCCTCACAAATCGGAGCAACTCGCTAGAAGGTTCGCGGTTTCGAGAGGAAACAATGCATGTTTGATGACGAACGGGAGATTGCTTCCTCTTACAGTCTTGAAACTTTTTTTCAACGTCTAACATGCACTACTACAACTGTAATGTGAAATTTTGGAAAATTCTAGGGATCATTTGACCTTTTAAAGACATTTAAGTGATTTTCTAACCATTTAAATGCCGTAATTCTAATTTGAACTACATCTACATGCAACTCCTAACCAAAACATTTTGAAAAATCATATATGTGTACTTGTGTGTGAGTTAATTCCCTGTGCAATAAATTAGAAAGAATTGTCAAACATATTTGTTTCACGACACGGACACATGAATACGTATGCATGGAGTGACATGGCATTTTAATTCAAAAAAATAGAAAAATGATGAGAAACACATGAAACCTTGGTTGATATAATGTCATGCCACCAAGATAATGTGGTAAAGAAATTGGCATGTTTGACGAACGTTTGGACACGCACCCCTCACAAACCGGAGCAACTCACTAGAAGCTTCATTGTTCCGAGAGGGAACAATGCATGTTTGATGACAAACGGGAGATAGCTTCCTCTTACGGCCTTCAATTTTTTCCGAC
>NW_021228519.1:0-1702 GCF_002162155.2 Triticum dicoccoides | reverse complement strand
CTCTCACTATTCATCCCGGTAGTACTAAGATGTATCAGGACCTACGCCAGAGGTTCTGGTGGACTAGGATGAAGAGAGAAATTGCTCAGTATATTGCTAACTGCGACGTCTGTCGTCGTGTAAAAGCAGAGCACCAACGGCCTGCTGGCACCCTTCAACCCTTAGCTATTCCTGAATGGAAATGGGATAAAATTGGTATGGATTTCATTACCGGTTTTCCCAGGACCAAGAGAGGGAATAATGCTATTTTCGTCGTGGTCGATCGTCTTTCCAAAGTAGCCCATTTCCTACCTGTTCGAGAGAGTATAACCGCTAGTCAGCTGGCAGACTTATACATCTCCCGAATAGTGTCCCTTCATGGTGTCCCTTTGGAAATTAACTCGGATCGAGGAAGTCTTTTCACCTCTCGATTTTGGGAAAGTTTCCAAAATGCTATGGGAACCCGTATTTCCTTTAGCACCGGTTTCCACCCTCAGTCGAGTGGTCAAGTGGAACGCGTCAACAAAATTCTAGAAGACATGCTTCGAGCCTCTGTTATCTCATTCGGAATGGACTGGGAGAAGTGCCTTCCGTTTGCCGAATTCGCTTACAACAACAGCTATCAATCTAGCTTGGGTAAAGCCCCTTTTGAAGTTCTCTATGGACGACGATGTCGAACACCCCTTAACTGGTCAGAGACCGGGGAAAGACAATTCTTTGGCCCGGATATGATTCAGGAAGCAGAAGAACAAGTTCGTATCGTTCGTGAAAAGTTGAAAACAGCCCAATCCCGTCAAAAGAGTCAATATGACCGAAAACATAAGGCTATGACTTTCGAGGTTGACGAGAAGGCTTATCTTCGGGTCACCCCTCTGAAGGGAACCCATCATTTCGGTATTAAAGGCAAATTGGCTCCTCGTTACATTGGACATTTTCGCATTCTTGCCAAACGAGGAGAAGTTGCCTACCAGTTGGAACTACCTCCGCACCTCTCCAGAGTTCACGATGTCTTCCACGTTTCCCAACTCAGGCGTTGCTTCTCGGATCCTGTCCGTGAAGTGGACCACGAAACGCTTGATCTCCAAGATGATCTTACATATCGAGAGTACCCCATTCGTATCCTCGATCAGGCCGAACGTACCACGCCACGTCATAATATCAAGTTTCTCAAGGTTCAATGGTCGCACCATTCTGAGGATGAAGCAACTTGGGAAAGGGAGGATCGTCTTCGACTCGAGTACCCCGCCTTCTTCCCGGAGGAACCCAAATCTCGGGACGAGATTCTTTTGAGTGGGGGTGAGTTGTCACAACCTAGCTAGTCATGCATTAGAGTGTTGCATCATGTTTACTCTTTCATCAGAAACTTGAAATGGGGATGACAGAACCCCCAGTCCCCTCTGAAACCAACTAGGGTTACTAAAATAATTTTTCAATGAACCTGAAATGCCCTTCTAAAATGCCCATCATTTTTGTCTTGGTTCAGAACCTCTGCCAAAAATGGTGCACATTTTCCTAGGCCATCCTAGGGTTTTTGAATTAAATCATAAATATTTGAATTTGGGCATTTAAAATGATATAAAATATTTAAATGCTCAAATATCTCCAAACTAAAATGTTTCATGTTGGAAATAATCCAACTATGGGCCAGGAATAGTTTGGTGATTTTTGAACTTGCCTAGGTATTTTAATTAATTCAACAAAGTTGCAGATATATTAAATAAAA
>NW_021228518.1:0-1474 GCF_002162155.2 Triticum dicoccoides | reverse complement strand
ATCAGATTGTTTCGTCCACAACTCAACGCTCCGGACGAATTTGAAGGTGATTCCAATTGGGTTGGAAAGTGCACGAAATCTAGATTCCAACAAAAAAAGAATCACCCAATTCGGAGTCCGTATGAAAAACTTGTGTGCGTTTTGAGTCAGGTGTGTCTGTGCAGTCCGAATCTGAATCCAGAACGTGAGAGACTTGGACTCTATCTTCTCTTGGGCCAAAAGTGACGTGAGAGAACTTTTTGGACAGCAAATAAACATCTCTTCCTTCCTTATCTTCATATGTGGATTGTACAAATGTCCCATACACCTGCAATTAGAGAAAACACAAAAGTGTGTGAAGTATTTTTGTTCTGGATAACATAAATAGATTATTGAATAGTTTGCACTAGAAATCACCTGACAAATATGCATATATGCAATATTTTTGGTCATATCCAAGGTAGTCATGTCCTCATCATCTTCCTTCTTTACAATTCTGCAATACATCTTTAAAATCAGCATCATGCACATATGGATCTTTGATGGTCTCCAAACCAAATATTTTGAAGTCAAGTTGTGAAAGCATAATATAGCGACGAGACAATGAATCAGCAATAACATTTTCTTTACACTTCTTGTGTTTAGTGACATAAGGGAAATTCTCAATGAATTCAACCCATTTAGCATGTCTACGATTAAGTTTAGCTTGACTTTTAATATGTTTCAAAGATTCATGATCAAAATGTATAACAAATTCTTTGGGCCATAAATAATGTTGCCATGTTTCTAAAGTCCGAACAAGAGCATATAATTCTTTATCATAAGTAGAATAATTCAGACTAGACCCACTCAATATTTTAGAAAAGTATGCAACAGGTTTGCCATCTTGTAATAACACACCTCCTAATCCAATTCCACTAGCATCACATTCAAGCTCAAATGTCTTATTAAAATCAGGAAGTTGGAGTAAAGGAGCATGTGTCAACTTATCTTTCAACACCGTGAAGGCTTCTTCCTGTGCGGTACCCCAAACAAAAGGCACATCCTTTTTTGTAAGCTCACTGAGAGGTGCAGCAATGGTGCTGAAATCTCTCACAAAACGCCCATAGAATCCAGCGAGGCCAAGAAAACTCCTCACTTGTGTGACCGTTTTGGGCTGCGGCCAACTCTCAATAGCTTCAATCTTGGCTTTATCAACTTCAATTCCTTGTGGAGTAACAACATAGCCAAGAAAAGACACTCGGTCAGTGCAAAAGGTGCACTTCCCAAGGTTACCAAACAAACGTGCATCACGTAAGGCAATAAAAACAGCACGTAAATGTTCCAAATGTTCCTCCAAAGATCTGCTATAAATCAGTATATCATCAAAATAGACTACCACAAATCGTCCAATAAAAGCACATAAAACCTCGTTCATTAATCTCATGAAAGTACTAGGTGCATTAGTTAACCCAAAAGGCATGACTAACCACTCATATAATCCAAACTTAGTTTT